>NC_069510.1:36821406-36881406 GCF_027579735.1 Bombina bombina | reverse complement strand
AGGAGGTAGAATAAATTGCCACTTAGAAGTTTGTTACAAGTTAGAATAGATACTTTTCATAATTAAACATTCATATTATAAATAGACTTCTATATTTATTGAATGTTAAATATTGACACAGCGACTTTGTGTTGCATATAATTTCTTGAAATTAAGTGTGAGAATTATAGTCTTTTGTACAATATGTGTATATATAAACATTAAGTGTGATGATATAACATGAAGTGTCTGTATAAATACATGTTTATTTTGTCCCCCTTTCATGTACTAATGTTTTTCAGTATTCACTTTACACAAATTTTACTGGTTTATTCGGGCCCCAATTTTTCTTAGGAACACATTATAGATTATCATCTGTTTTGCCCCCCTTTCATATGTTGAAGGTTTTTAAGACAAAAACAGCTTCTTTTTTTTTTTGTGTGTGTCCTTATACTCGTATTCACCTCAAAAAAAAAAAGAAGCTGTTTTTGTCTTAAAAACCTTCAACATAGGAAAGGGGGGCAAAACAGATGATAATCTATAATGTGTTCCTAAGAAAAATTGGGGCCCGAATAAACCAGTAAAATTTGTGTAAAGTGAATACTGAAAAACATTAGTACATGAAAGGGGGGCAAAATAAGCATGTATTTATACAGAGAGTTCATGTTATATCATCACACTTAGACCTCGCTTCCATTGAGTCGTAATTCAGTTTGCGTGCACTCGCAAACCGATAAATATGCTGTCGGAAGCAATATCGTTTATCGATTGTTTCCAATGGCGCGTTATACCTCAATATCGGCAGCCGGACTTCGGCTGCCGAAAAGATCTTCGCGTCCCATAGAAAGTAATAGAAGCCGTTAATCGATAAATTATACCAGGTTTCCAATGAAAGCGCTAACCGTTAATACATTGTCGGAGGCTGTTGATACATTGAGAAATATTGCCCCCAGCTCAACTAGGTGTAAAAGAGGAAAATTGTGCTTTTTGAGACCTATTTTCTATTGAAATTATAAAACTTGCAAATAATGCAAGTGTTTTAATGTAGAAATAAATTGTTATAAGTAATATTTATTGTTGTCTCATGCATAGAAATAGTTGAACTTATATTCTAATAGAAATATCAGTATATATTTAAATATAATAATATATGCAAGAACATATCTACAGAATGCAAACTAGACCTATGCCTAGGGCAGCAATAAATATTACTTATATTTATGAAGTGTTAAATATAATTATATTAGAAAATAGTATTTGATTATTAAAAATATGGATAAGTGTTTTTTTATTTTTCTTGAGAGGTGATCACCGGTAAGGAGCACGGACATTAAACGTAAATTCTATAGTGTAAGGTCGGGTTACCTTAGCAACTAATTGATTTTCAAGAAATCCGACATCAGATGGAAGCGTTAACACAATGTTAACTTACAGCTACACGAAAAGAGCGACTACATGCTATCCGCAAAATATTTCAATGGAAACCTGGTACTAAAAAGGAGCCGTAAATTACTTTTAGCTGTCGGCCGCTTCGGTAGCTTACGGCTCCATTTTTAACGACTCAATGGAAGCGAGGCCTTAATGTTTATATATATACACATATTGTACAAAAGAATATAATTCTCACACTTAATTTCAAGAAATTATACGCAACACACAAGTCGCTGAGTCAATATCTAACATTCAATAAATATAGAAGTCTATTTATAATATGGATGTTTAATTATGAAAAGTATCTATTCCAACTTATAACAAACTTCTAAGTGGCAATTTATTCTACCTCCTCTAAATATTTGGATAAGTAGAATTCATATAAGAAACATTGTATCTGTGAATAACACTTATGTCTTTTTATTTTGAGAAAAAAAGAAAAGGCAATCAATATCACTATATCAGAAACTGTTTTTCATTGGACATTCGATAACATGTGATACCCACTGACATATCAGACCTGAATGGGAACCTAAAATAGAGAACTACCTGAAAGGGAACTACAAAACATCACTATACCAGAAACTGAATTTCATTGGACAACCTATAACATGTGATCTTCTCTGAAAGAGAACTTGAAACAGAAAACTACCTGAAAGGGAACTACAAAACCGGCAAAAATGATGATATCTACAGAAATTTTATATTTTAAAACAAACTTATAGTTTCTAATATAATTAATATTGTTTTTTTATGTTTTTTTAGATGTTTATTTTAAATTTACAATTGAAATTTTGAATCGGGTGTAAACCTGCTCTCCTCCAATGGGGAAGCAGGTAGCATAACTGACATGTATTTAAAGGCCGCCTGTGCAGCGGAAAGGTATGCTTTGGTTTGTAAAGCACTTTTATTGCTCTTGAGAAAGACGGCTGGGACCGTTGAAACGCTTTTGCGTTGAGCCAAATAAAGACAAACTTTTTTACTGAATCTGTGATATTGTCTTTTCATATTGGGAAGGAGCCGGTATCCTGCAATATACACTAGTTATACAACCGAGGAAGGAAAGGAAAGGAAGATACCAACGACTGATACAAGCTGAACCAGCGCCTCCAGCTAGCACACCTGGTTTTTAAGTGATGTCTATGCCAATTTAGAAATGTAGATTGTTTGGATCTGAGTTATTTAGCAAGTGGATAAGAGTATTAACAGCTTCAATATTTTGACTAGAAATTTTGATGCATTTTAAAAGAATGTTTCTAGCAAATAAATATACATCCTTTATTACAACCCCAATCCTGAAAAAGTTGGGACAGTATGGAAAATGCAAAAAGAGTCATTTGGAAATTCAGTTCACCCTGTACTATATTAAAACCACATTATTAATAAATGATGTGATCTTTTACTTTGTGAATTTAATATATTTTTGAAAATATACACTACTTTCAAATATGATGACTGCAATACCCTCCAAAACAGTTGGAACAGAAGCAATTTAGGACTAATAATGATGTGACAAGTTGTAATAAGCAGGTGAGGCAATCGTGTACTCTTTTATTTACCAAAGGTCTTGCGGACCTGATCCGACAGTGCGGATCAGGTCCGCAAGACCTCGCTAAATGCGGAGAGCAATACGCTCTCCGCATTTAACATTGCACCAGCAGCTCACAAGAGCTGCTGGTGCAACGCCGCCCCTGCAGACTCACGGCCAATAGGCCGCCAGCAGGGAGCTGTCAATCAACCCGATCGTACTCGATCGGGTTGATTTGCGGCGATGTCTGTCCGCCTGCTCAGAGCAGGCGGACAGGTTATGGAGCAGCGGTCTTTAGACCGCTGCTTCATAACTTGTGTTTCTGGCGAGTCTGAAGACTCGCCAGAAACACGGGCCCACAAGCTCCATACAGAGCTTGATAAATGGGCCCCATAGTATATAAGGAGCCTCCAAAAAAGGCCTAGTTCTTCAAGAGCAGACGGGTCGAGGCTCGCCAATCTGCCAACAGATTTGTCAGCAAATAATCCAACACTTTGAGAAAAACATTCCCCAAAGACAAATCTGTAGGATTTTGGACATTTCACCTTCTAAAGTGCACAATGCTCGTGATTTCCGATCCCTCAGACGTCACTGTCTCAAAAACCGTCATGAGTCTGTACTGAATATTCTGACATGAGCTTGGGAATACTTTGGTAAACCTTTGTCAGTCAACACCATTCGCCACTGCATCCACAGATGCAAGTTAAGGCTTTACTATGCAAAGCAGAAGCCATACATCGACATTCTCCAGAAGTGCGGTCGACTTCTCTGGGCTCTGTCTCATCTGAGATGGACAGCAGCACAGTGGAATTGTGTTTGGTGGTCTGACGAGTCAACATTTGAAATTGTTTTTGAAAAAAAACAGCCATCACATTCTCCGGGCCAAAGAGGAAAATGAGCATCCAAGCTGTTATCAGTGTCAGGTCCAAAAGCCAGCATCTGTCATGGTATGGGAGCGTGTCCGTGCCCATGGCATGGGTAACTTGCACATCTGTAAGGGCACCATTAATGCAGAAAGATATGTATACATTTTGGGGAAACATATACTAACATCCAGACGTCATCTTTTCCAAGGACTGCATTTTCCAGCAAGACAACGCCAAACCACATTCTGCTTAGATTACAAGCACATGGTTGAGTAAGCAGAGAGTGCGGGGCTAGAATGGCCTGCCTGCAGTCCTGACCTGTCTCCAACTGAAAATGTGTAGCTCATTAATGAGTGAAAATTCTGCTTGATAAACTTAACCAACTGGTGTCTTCAGTGCCCAAATGCTTAATAAGTGTTATTAAAAGAAAAGGTGATGTTACACAGTCGGCGGTTCCAAATTTTGTTGCAGTTATCAGATTTGAAATAAGTGTATATTCTCAAAAATACCTTAAATTAACAAAGTAATGTGTTAATAATGTGTTTTCAATATAGTACACGGTGAATTGCATTTTCAAATGACTCTTTTTGATTGTTTTTTTGCATTTTCGATACTGTCCTACCTTTTTCGGAATTGGGGTTGTACTTTAATTACTGGTGTGTGTAATACTGCGTCACTGTGTTCCTTCTGAGCGTATACTCAAAGCTGTATGGAATTTATATTGCAGAGCAATGGGTTCTGGCAAAATGCAACACGATCAAGAAAATCTGCCTCAGGTTTTTCTCCCACAATCTAAAGCCTCTAGAGGAGGGGGAAAGCAGGAAACAGTAAATAGAGAAATAATTTGAGGGGAAACAGACCACAGAACAAATACAAATAAATAATGTGATAAACTTGTCTAGTATTAAATTGACAGATCAGTGCAGAGTACTTAGCAGGGATAGGTACAGATAAAGGCTGTGGCGGACATTTTACAAAGCACAGACCTTAGTGAAGGACACCAAGGTACATTTTAAATTAAAAACATTATTTTATAGTGCTTGGTGTTATTAAACTGATGCAGATACCACTGATCCTATAACCAGCCCTCCTCTGGCTATACCCATGTGCCAGTGTCACTACTGTGTCATTATATAGTGCTGGTTGTTATTATACTGATGCAGATACTACTGATCCTATAACCAGCCCTCCTCTGGCTATACCCATGTGCCAGTGTCACTACTGTGTCATTATATAGTGCTGGGTGTTATTAAACTGATGCAGATACCACTGATCCTATAACCAGCCCTCCTCTGGCTATACCCATGTGCCAGTGTCACTACTGTGTCATTATATAGCACTGGGTGTTATACTGATGCAGATACCACTGACCCTATAACCACCCCTCCTCTGGCTATACGCATGTGCCAGTGTCACTACTGTGTCATTATATAGTGCTTGGTGTTATTATACTGATGCAGATACTACTGATCCTATAACCAGCCCTCCTCTGGCTATACCCATGTGCCAGTGTCACTACTGTGTCATTATATAGTGCTGGGTGTTATTAAACTGATGCAGATACCACTGATCCTATAACCAGCCCTCCTCTGGCTATACCCATGTGCCAGTGTCACTACTGTGTCATTATATAGCACTGGGTGTTATACTGATGCAGATACCACTGACCCTATAACCACCCCTCCTCTGGCTATACGCATGTGCCAGTGTCACTACTGTGTCATTATATAGTGCTTGGTGTTATTAAACTGATGCAGATACCACTGATCCTATAACCACCCCTCCTCTGGCTATACGCATGTGCCAGTGTCACTACTGTGTCATTATATAGTGCTGGGTATTATTATACTGATGCAGATACCACTGATCCTATAACCAGCCCTTGTCTGGCTATACCCATGTGCCAGTGTAACTACTGTGTCATTATATAGTGCTGGGTGTTATTATACTGATGCAGATACTACTGATTCTATAACCAGCCCTCCTCTGGCTATACCCATGTGCCAGTGTCACTACGGTGTCATTATATAGTGCTGGGTGTTATTATACTGATGCAGATACCACTGATCCTATAACCAGCCCTCCTCTGGCTATACCCATGTGCCAGTGTCACTACTGTGTCATTATATAGTGCTGGGTGTTATTATACTGATGCAGATACCACTGACCCTATAACCAGCCCTTGTCTGGCTATACCCATGTGTCAGTGTCACTACTGTGTCATTATATAGTGCTGGGTGTTATTATACTGATGCAGATACCACTGATTCTATAACCAGCCCTCCTCTGGCTATACTCATGTGCCATTGTCACTACTGTGTCATTATATAGTGCTGGGTGTTATTATACTGATGCAGATACCACTGATTCTATAACCAACCCTCCTCTGGCTATACCCATGTGCCAGTGTCACTACTGTGTCATTATATAGTGCTGGGTGTTATTATACTGATGCAGATACCACTGATCCTATAACCAGCCCTCCTCTGGCTATACGCATGTGCCACTGTAACTACTGTGTCATTATATAGCGCTGGGTGTTATTATACTGATGCAGATACCACTGATTCTATAACCAACCCTCCTCTGGCTATACGCATGTGCCAGTGTCACTACTGTGTCATTATATAGTGCTGGGTGTTATTATACTGATGCAGATATCACTGACCCTATAACCAGCCCTACTCTGGCTATACCTATGTGCCACTGTAACTACTGTGTCATTATATAGTGCTGGGTGTTATTATACTGATGCAGATACTACTGATTCTATAACCAGCCCTTGTCTGGCTATACCCATGTGCCACTGTAACTACTGTGTCATTATATAGCGCTGGGTGTTATTATACTGATGCAGATACCACTGATCCTATAACCAGCACTCCTCTGGCTATACCCATGTGCCACTGTAACTACTGTGTCATTATATAGTGCTGGGTGTTATTATACTGATGCAGATACCACTGATCCTATAACCAGCCCTCCTCTGGCTATACCCATGTGCCAGTGTCACTATTGTGTCATTATATAGTGCTGGGTGTTATTATACTGATGCAGATACCACTGATCCTATAACGAGCCCTCCTCTGGCTATACCCATGTGCCAGTGTCACTACTGTGTCATTATATAGCGCTGGGTTTTATTATACTGATGCAGATACCACTGATCCTATAACCAGCCCTCCTCTGGCTATACCCATGTGCCACTGTAACTACTGTGTCATTATATAGTGCTGGGTGTTATTATACTGATGCAGATACTACTGATTCTATAACCAGCCCTTGTCTGGCTATACCCATGTGCCACTGTAACTACTGTGTCATTATATAGCGCTGGGTGTTATTATACTGATGCAGATACCACTGATTCTATAACCAGCCCTCCTCTGGCTATACCCATGTGCCAGTGTCACTACTGTGTCATTATATACTGCTGGGTGTTATTATACTGATGCAGATACCACTGATCCTATAACCAGCCCTCTTCTGGCTATACCCATGTGCCAGTGTCACTACTGTGTCATTATATAGCGCTGGGTGTTATTATACTGATGCAGATACCACTGATCCTATATAACCAGCCCTCCTCTGGCTATACCCATGAGCCAGTGTCACTACTGTGTCATTATATAGCGCTGGGTGTTATTATACTGGTGCAGATACCACTGACCCTATAACCAGCGCTTGTCTGGCTATACACATGTGCCAGTGTCACTACTGTGTCTTTGTATAGAGCTGGGTGTTTTTATACAGATGCAGATACACATCCAGTATTTCACTCAGGCTTTATTTATTCCATAACTTATCACCCAATATCGCTAGCAGTCTCATGACAAGCCACTAACTTTATTCACACTACCTTTTTTTTCTTATTCCTATTATTTAATCAGAAAGAAAAGATATACTAAGGTTGTGGCGGATACTGCAAGGGCTAGTCACGGACACCAGTGTCTGTGTACGGACACCTTGCCTATCCATGGTACTTAGTCATGGTTTTAAGTTTTGCACATACTGTACCACTCATTTTGATTTGTTTAACACTATAGTTGATGTTAGACTTATTAGGAATGCAACATTGTGTAAATATGTTTTATGATCCACAAAATAGGATACGCAGTTGAATAGTGAGTTAACAATAGATGATCGTTCGATCAATATAGGTCTAAGTACTTTTGTGGATACTTATGAATTGGTTGCTTTACAACAGCTACAATTTGTAGGTAAAACAGCCCACAAATTTGTTAATAGCGTTATTTTCTTCAAGAGTGAATCAAAGTTTTACCCTATTCAAAGTAGGGGACCTATGTTGGAAACTTATTTCAACAGAGTTGAAAAGGACCTTATTTCTTTATTTCCCATAATTTGACCAAAAAGGAGAGGAATGCCCTTCCAGTATTACAATACAACAAAGGTTTAGTTATAAGAACTGCAGATAAAGGCTGCTCAATTGTTGTGCTAAATAGAGAAGATAACATACATAAATCATCAAGTCAGCTAGGAAACCAAATTGATTATATGGTACATGATAAGAATCCCACTCAATAGGTCAAGGGAGAATTTCAACAGTTACTAGATGATGGCCTAGATCATGATTTCTTAGATGAAAATACAGCATATTATCTTAATATTAAACATCCTAAAATACCAATTTCACATCACCTGCCCAAAGTCCATAAGTCTCTTATTAATGTACACGGTTCCTATTGTGAGTGGTATTGATCCTCTTTTAGAGCATCTCTCACAATGTTTGGACTCTCTTCTACAAACCTTAGTATTGTATCTACCCACATATATAAATGAAACTAAACACATTTTGAAAGTTGTGAAAGTTATTAGGTGGGAACCTGATTTTACTTTGTTGACTGTTGATACTGTAGAATTGTATTCCTCCAGTTTTTCTGAATAACTTCACTAATTTTACAAATGGATTTCAAGCATATATAATGCAAATAAAAATGTTTGTTCACCCACAATTTATTTAAATTTGAGGGTTCTACCTCCAGAAACGTGGGATAGCTATGGTGCAAAGTTTGCTCCCTCGTACACCAATCTATATTTGGGTTGGTGGAAGCTGCCCAGCGTCTTTGGAGATGCAAAACCATGCTAATCTCATATTAGACTGTACAAACGTTTGATTGAAAACCTGTTGTTCATTTGGTCAGGACCCAAATAACAAGAAAACAGATTTGCGGAACAGTTAAATGATAGCAAGGTTAGTTTGCATTTCACCTTTGAACATCAGATAAATGAGATAATTTTTGGGGATCTCACCCTTATAGGTGAGAGTAATGGGAAAATTATTTTTAAAGTGTACCGCAAACCAATTTCAGGAAATTCCCTATTACATGCAAAATTTGTCACCCTAGACATGTCCCTTATGCAGTTGCTAAGGGACAATTTGTATGCTTGAGACAAAATTGTTCAAAGTCAGGAAACTATTCCCTAATGTCTAATTCACTGGAAGATAGACTTAAGGATTAGGGATATAACCAAAATAATATTAAGAGAGCAAGGTTGGAAGCTCAGTCAACATCAAGAGAGTACCTCTGGAATGATAACATGCTCAATACAAAAAAAATTGCAAGATTGTTCATAAACATTTTGCTTTATTGTCTGCTGATGACAAATTCACAATAGTTGTTGCTGATGGTCTGAGATGTTCCTATAGGAATTGTAAAACTTTGGATGGTATTCTTTTGCCCTCTCAGTTAAAGAGAATTCAGAAGCCAACAAGTTCCTGTTTGAAATGTATGGGAATGTTCAGGTATGGGCATACCAGATGTAGACCTTGTGATTATGTTCAAATAATGGGACAATTTACATCTATGGTCACTAATGAAGAGTTCAAAATAAATGCCTACCTTAACTGTACAGCCACATATGTCATCTACTGTATTACCTGTAAGCAATGCAAGGTTCAGTATGTGGATTTAATGACCTGAGATGCAATGTTCCGTATTAGGGAACATTTCTCCACTTTTAACATTAACAAGTCCTCAACCCCTTTGGTACAGCATTTTGCGAGGCATTATAATGGAAACTTGGATACGTTCAAGTGGTGTGCCATTGAGAAGGTATTGATCCCCAAGAGGGGAGGACATTATGAACAATTTATTTAAAATGAGAAATCTTCTGCATATTTAGACTTTGGACTAGGATCCCACAGGGTCTCCAGTTATGATTTGATAAATTATTGGGATTAAGAACATATGTTTATTTATGTTTCCATTTGGTCACTGAATAAGACACATCAATTGAAGATTTACTGTATATAATCAAATTATTCCTCATTATTGGGATGAACCTTATATATGATCCTGCATTAAATATAATATTTTATGTCTAACTAGTACTTATGCATTTGATTATGCAACATTTGTGTATAGAGGATTGAAAATGATTCCAATTGCTTTTCTCACATTTCTCAAATAGAATGTAATAGATTATGACATACTCAATACATATTTTTGGTAGCAATGCCTTTATTGTTTATTGAACATCAGAGCTAATATGTGTCACATTGTATCTTGTTAATTTGAGTACTCAATGTATGTGTTATAGATGCTACTTATTCATGGAGGTCGTACGTTATTTTTTAAACAATTACAAATAAGTAACTCTTTTAAATAGAGCCTTTATGATTTTTAGGCTATGATTACATGAAATACGTAAGCCTGTTTTAGTGCGACACTCTCTTTTAGTCATTTTGCTGTAAACCACTGTAACTTTTATTGTAGTTTGGAATAAAGAATGTTTTTTTGCAACCAAGCAGCTCTTTTCTCTTTAACCGCCTTTGTACCAGCTGGTGCTTCCTTTCATAATCTTTCGTGGACAAATACCAGGACCTCTCCTTGATGACGTCACGATCCCAAGCACTCGACACAGATGGAGTGGTCTAGATCTCCTACAGAAGGGGAAAGCCAATAGAGGCTTAAATTCAAGAGTCCGACCTGGCAGCGGGTTGAGATTGTCGCATGTTGTATGCTGCGGTTTTGAACAGTATCTACTCACAAAGTGGACCAAGGGTATCCTGTTTATCGCTATGGTAGGAACATTTAGTTTGCATGTTTGAGTTTATCTGTGAAATGCTTAATGAGGGTGAACTTTGCCTAAGGACTGATAAATATTATAGTAACAGTTTTTCAGTCCTTTGAACACAAGCACATTGTTCATTTAAGGATATATGGTACTGTGGTTTTATAAGTGATATCATTATGGACATACACTGAATGGGGTTTACAGCTCCTTTTTCTTGTGCGACTTATATTACCTTGAGACCCCATTCAATATCAATGCTAGTGTACATGGACTCCACATTACACGTTAACATTAAGGTATATTTTCTAAATACCAATTAATTTATCCAAAACATGCATTGTATCTTGTGTGTATGAGGGTAGAGTCTAGCATTAATGTATCTGCTGGCCTTGTCACATAGAGACCGATAGACATAGACAGTTGGCTTTCCAAAGGTTTTTTTTAAGTTTTTGTGGACTTCAATTTGAAAGTAGATTGTTACTATTGCTTATTTTATCCACAATTCTCAGTCTAGGGCCTGTTGCTTGCTGAGTGATCATTAACAGATGATATGATTTTACTCAAAATGTTTTCCTTAATTATAGATATCTTATGACCCAATTATTTTGTAACCTCTGACATTTAATCTGGGTTACGTGACAGATTAAACAATTCATAACTATCAAATATGAGTTGGCATGAATGTATTTATTAATCACTACAACAATTTATACAATACCTCAAGATCAAGGTAGTATCCAGTTACAATTTTAAGCTAAGTTCTTACAGAATTGATACCCATCTCAGGCCAATCAGCTTGTTCTATACCATAAATGTTAAAGGCTAAATAGATTATTTAGTTTAGTTTAGTTTTCACCAATCTGCAATCTGTATAGATAATTCTGTTGTAATTCTACTCTTGCAAATCTTTTAGCCATAAAACAATGTTTTTTCCTTTGACATTTGGTTTCATCTAGGCTGACCATATTGCCGCTTTAAAAAGGGACACATATGAAAAATACATATGTCAGGGCTGTTTTCAGGGCTGTTTAAAGAAATGATTTGTATAAGAACCCTTACATATGTATTTTTCATATGTGTTCCTTCTTAAAGCGGCAATATGGTCAGCCTAGTTTCATCAATACATCTACCCATATGGTAAAATATTTTAAACGTAGTCTTTCTGACATAGGACCCGATTCTATAAGGCTCTCTGGGCAGGTGAGATTATTTAAGAATGCTCGCCAGTACTTCTATTTCCCTGGTGGAATTCTATAAAGCTCTCTGGGCAGGTGAGATTATTTAAGAATGCTCGCCAGTACCACTATTTCCCTGGTGGAATTCTATAAAGCCACTTTTTACCCTGAAAACCAAGTGGCGTACACTGTATGTTTATATGGGAAGGAGATGCAGACATTACAAATGTGCACAATGAAAATTGTAAATTAAAAATCATACAAACAAATAATTGAACCATTCACATAAAAATACACAGGAAAAAATTGTATTGTTAAATTGTATCAAACATCGTAAAAAAAATGGTTCACCAAAAATCGTATTTGATCAAAAACAAAATTTGTATGTAAATTATACAGTAATAAATCATATTAAATATGCACTGTGCGTAAATCGTAATTTAAATGGACAGTATACACCAATTTTCATATATCTGTATGTAATAGACACTACTATAAAGAAGAATATGCACAGATACTGCTATAACAAAACCAGTATAAAATATTTTAAAAATGTATTTAGAAGCTCCCAGTTTAGCACTGTTGATGAGTTTAGGCTGGGACACCAAGAAGTACAGACACTCCCACTTCCCCGCATACGACAAGTCAGATTACATAAACAGGAGCCAGCAGCAAATTGTAGACTTGTGTATACATCTGATACTTTGGGGCTTGGTTAGGAGTCTAAAAATCAGTTCTTAAAAATAAGCAAAACTATACATTGTTACAAAAACACTACCAGTTGGACTATATAAATGGATCTACAAAACATTTATGCAAAGAAAAATCTAGAGTACAATGTCCCTTTAAGTACACTGTATGTGCAAACAAACATATAAATTTGTACGAATTACAAACTGTAATTGTTGTTTTTTTTAAAAAAATGGGCTAAACATGGGCGCTCATGAAATGGTCTCTCAAATCCCAGCGTATTTCTGTAAACATTTCTCCCTACAGAGCTCAATGTTTTTTCTCGCAAATTAAAAATTGACAAACTTTTATCAAAATACTCAAAACATTATTCTTAAAAGAAAACCTATTTGCATACAAAAATAACAGCGAATTAAAGGTACAGCTCACAGAAAACTGCATCATTTGATTTGTATTAGGCGTAATATTAAAGTTTATAACAGAGGACTCTCATTATTTCTATGGGCGACATCTCGCCACTCGCAGGGACAGTTGCCCCCCCTTTTTTTTATTTTTTTTTATAGAATTCTATGAGGGCTGCACCTGTGAGTGTCAGACTAAAAATACAGTCTAGGCCGGCGATTATTTTAGAGTTGGGCCCTTGTAATGTTGGAAAATGTAGCATTGGTTGTTATTGAAGTAATATCTATGCAAATTTAGAAACGTGGATTGTTTATATCTAAGTTATTTAGCAAGTGGATAAAAGAATCAACAGCTTCAATATCTTCACTAAACACTTTGGTGCATTTTAAAAGAACCTTTCTAGTAAATAAATATAGATCCTTTATCACTTCACATTTGTCTATTGAGTTTGTAGGTACAAATCTTATCTCTTTGTAATAAAACAATGTGAGCTGGGATAACAATCTCTTCAGAAGTCATAATCACTATTTGATGTTTATCTCGGTGCTGGGTGACACTCAGTAATAATTACTGGTATATCTAATACTGCATCATCGTGCTCCTTCTGAGCGGATACTCATAGCTGTATTGAACTTATATTGCAGTTAGTGCTTGTGCGCTGGCATCACATGCGCTTGTTCTTCGTTTGGCTTTTCTGACAGAAATCCATATAGAGTCCATATGATAGTATTTTATTTATCTCACAAAGCCATTTCATTTCTAACTGAGCTAAGTCCTTAGCTGTATGGTTATTAGAAAATGAAAACCTAATTGGCTGGTAGCAATATTAATGAGGTCATGTGACTTTTTCTAGTGAGTGACTTTAATATGTAGATAATGTTTCATATGATCACTCTTAAAGAGACAGTAAACACCTTGTAATTACATTTCTGAAGCCCTACTATAAATTAACATACTAGATAAGAGTGACAAATAATTGAACGCAATAATACATCACCCATGATTTGATTTATTTGAAAGAGCCAATCTGGTCTTCTTACTAAGGTAGAAACAGCTAACCACTGCCATTTTGTAAACAAAAGTTTTTTTTCTTTTCTGTATGTTATACGTTCCTTTGCTGAGGCCAGTTAGGGACACAGGCTTGTGAATTATGCAGTATGAGCTTCGAATACTCAGAACTGGGCAACACATAATTTTTATATTTAAATTATTTGAAAAAGAGGCAAAATAAAGAATGATATTAAAATTACAAAGTTTTTGTTTTTTAATTTAATTGTATTTTTACTGCACAAATAGACATTTTATAATCTCAATGTGTCCACTGTCTCTCCAATATTGTAAGTATGTTTATAAAGTTTTGTTAAAAAAAAAGAAGGCTATACTTATAAAGAACAAATGATGTCATAATATGTCATGCAGTGTAAATTCATAATAGTGTGGGTGGGGCCTATATGTTACAGCATATTATGACATCACAGAGCCACTAGAGATTTATTAACTCTACTTCTCACACCTTCTTTTCATACTTCAATAGAGTTATTATTGAGCAACAGAGATTTTTTACAATGGCGAGTAATTATAATGGCCGCAGCAGATGGTGGATGCTGCTGTGCTGTAGTACCCCTGTAGAACCACCTGAGGATGTGTTCACAGAACCCCAAGTGGCTGCTTCAACCACACCGCAGGAGGAGCATTTAATTGTTGGAAATTATCGGCTCCTTCAAACCCTTGGAAAAGGCTCATACGCTGAAGTCCGGCTGGCTCAGCACATAAAGACGGGCAAGCAGGTGAGTACATGAGAGATCATTATAAGCAGTCATTTATATAACTGTTACCATGTATTGGAACAACCAGAGCCCATATAAATGTAGTGGAGCTTATATGACAGATGAAGTATATGGAAGTAACTTATCAATGTGTTATTTTTCATGTGGAAGTTTGAAGGGTCACTGCCCCATCACTCTGTATAACCTTTTAAAGAATCTAATTTGATTGATATATTTTACTTTTCAGGTTGCGGTTAAAATCATTGATAAGAACAATTTTGATCCTCTTTGTGTGGAGCAGGTAAGGACTTATTGGGACTCTCTGGAATTAAGGGGTACCTTCAGTATGTCATTTATTCACATTATTTACTAATTTTCTAGAGTAATAGCACCCAGAGTAGATCTAGTTGGCACTTGGGATGTTAAACACTCAGTAATGTCAGTTATTATAAAGGATTAGAGTGTCACAACTTGCTGTACCAGTAATGGCTAGAAGTGTCTGTACTACAGATGTTAGACTGTCTCATTTAAGGGGGTTCAGTTTTTATTGTTATCATTATTTGATCCCCTCTTCTGTTAGTAACTTGTCTCCTCTCTTTTACAGATTTCCCAAGAGAGTAAATTCCTCCGGCTGTTAAACCACCCCAACATAGGTAAGTGAGAAGCTACGACCCTGCTGATTCCTTCTCATATATAACTTGCTACCCCTCTGCTTATCCCCATGCATTTCTCACCTCTATCTTCTGTCTTATTTACAGTTCAGCTGTACGAGGAGATTGAGACCAGTGATGCCCTTTATTTTGTCATGGAGTATGTAAGCGGAGGTACTTCCTCTTATACTGTACTATTCTCCCATATGTCTTTCTCTTTTCTCTCCTCACTGTATATTTTATTTTTATTTTAGCTTCCCAGTATTACTTGATATTCTTATTGTTTAGTCTACTCTTTCTTATGTCCCATTTGTGTTTCTTTAATTAACTCTTTCTTGTGATTATTCATCTTTCTCTATTTTGGACAGGTAATCTTTTTAATTACCTAAAGGATCATGGCCGTATGGAAGAGAACAAAGCCCATGCCCTGTTCCGCCAAGTAAGTACATACTTAATCCATAACAATGTCACAGTTCAAATAATATAAATATATACTTAGACAAAAGGTGTCTGTCTGTCCATCTATCTCTATTATACTTTTGTAAAGTATTACAAATGCAATTGATAAAAAACCTAAATATACATGTTGTACTCTCATATTACACAAGCCCTAAATTTATCTCCATCGACTTTCCTTTTCAGATGGTGTCAGCAGTAAATCATTGTCACCAAAATGGCATTCTACATGGTGACCTAGCGGTAAGAGAGATTAGATACATTTAATCATTAAATAAAGACATTTAAATGTAATTAAAATAATATGTAAACTGTTTTGATTTTTTTGAGAAATAGATGTAATTTATGGCACTTAGGACGTAATTTGGCAAATAGTATAAGATAATCACTTACAAGAACATGCACCTACATACGCTACAATTAAATGTATACTATTATCTCTTGTAAATAACAACTCATTTCCTTTTTTACAGCCTGATAACATCCTTGTAGACGCTGATGGAAATATCAAGATATCAGATTTTGGTATAAGTTCTTGGATCACTCCAGATTATGGGCCAGAAGTTGACCTCTATTCCCTGGGAGTGGTTCTGTATGAGATGCTGACCTGCTACAGACCTGACTACGGTGCAGAACCAGTGGTAAGTGACTATGAATTTATATTTTATATGAAACACAATGGAAAATTAGAAATTTTTATGTCATAGCTAAGATTTTACTAGGTATAAAGTTACATGTGAAATGCTTTACAGGATAGTGCTAAGCAATATGAGACTCGCTGACACCTGTTTTCTATGGTTTCTCTTAGCAAATGGTACAGCTTGATAGCGAGGGCTATCATGATGTTCCGTATTACATCTCCAATGACTGCAAGAACCTGCTGCTGAAACTCATGTTACGCGACCCCAGTGCGATATATTCAATATCGGTAAGTTACAAACAATATTCTTTTTAAATAAACTCATACATTCTCCATGTACAATCACAGTCTTACAAACATATCTCCTAACATGTAATCATTAGACATGCGCATTAGTTTGTTATTCAGCACTTGTTTCATGCAACAAATAGCTATAGGGTTGTGCATCCTGAACACACAATTCTTTGTGTACTTAATATGCGCAATCCCATGTCTGAAGTATAGATGGCGCTACACAGTATGTGACTGTATTATTAATGCACTTTTATTAGTTCCAATATAATATGCGCAATCCCATGTCTGAGGTATAGATGGCACTACACAGTATGTGACTGTATTATTAATGTACTTTTATTAGTTCCAATATAATATGCGCAATCCCATGTCTGAGGTATAGATGGCGCTACACAGTATGTGACTATATTATTAATGTACCTTTATTAGTTCCAATATAATATGCGCAATCCCATGTCTGAGGTATAGATGGCGCTACACAGTATGTGACTATATTATTAATGTACTTTTATTAGTTCCAATATAATATGCGCAATCCCATGTCTGAGGTATAGATGGCGCTACACAGTATGTGACTGTATTATTAATGCACTTTTATTAGTTCCAATATAATGTGCGCAATCCCATGTCTGAGGGATAGATGGCGCTACACAGTATGTGACTGTATTATTAATGCACTTTTATTAGTTCCAATATAATGTGCGCAATCCCATGTCTGAAGTATAGATGGCGCTACACAGTATGTGACTATATTATTAATGCACTTTTATTAGTTCCAATATAATATGTGCTGAAAGTACAGTTCTAACAGTTTGTTGTATTTTTTTTCTGACCGTAGCGAATCATGAAAGATCCGTGGGTTAGTGTAGGCTTACAGAGTGCGGCATCAGGTGAGTCTATTAAGTATTTTAATTAACAGTCTGTAACTATTATAGATAGTAGATAGCATTTTACTGTTAAAGGTGAAGTAAAGTAAAAATACAACGTCAATAGTTTAGACAGAGCATAAAAAAGTTCAAATTTACTTTTATTTTCAAATGTACTTTATTCTCTTTGCATTCTTAGATAAACCTAGGTAGTCCATAGGAGCTCAGGACTATGCACGCCTTTAGCCTTCTGTGGCAGCAATGTTAATCAATTGGCAAATGCTCTTGCGATAGAGTGCTAAAGAAACGTGCACACTCATGAGTCTATCTAGGTATACTCTTCATTTGAAAGGATACACAGAGAACAAAGCAAATGTTTTCTTTTTTATATAGCATGCCACTGTCCCTTTAGTGTGACTTTTTAGAGACACTGGAGGGCTCATACACTGGCTTGTATATACTGAATGTCCTGTAATATTAATACAGTGAGTTACTGAGTCTTTACTTAGTATATTTATGTGCAGTAATGACACATCACATGCGCTACACTGACATGCATAATCATCTATGGTCTGTTCTGTGTCCCCTCAGATGGTGTCTCCACATCCACCAATCAGAAGCCTAAATGCAGCAGCAGGAGGAGGGCGAGACTCGTCTCACCTATGGTAAGTACCAGTGGTCTTGTGCCGCGCACACTTATATCCCAGCACAACAGCAGAATGTGTTTGTATCATATACAGTGTTTAGAGTTAATGAGCATTACCCTAGTGATCATTATAGTGACAGTATATAGACGTAATCTATAGTCACACTATGATATGATACATTATAAAAATAAATAGTACATGGTTTTTATATATTTATTACTAGTTTCCTGTATTAAAATGCACATAAAACTTACATCTATAATGCGCTAGAGCACATCAATACATTAAAGGGACATGATAGAGCGTGTGATTCTAAGAGACTTTACACTTTACTTCTGCTTACTCCTTATCCTCCGTTGTAGCCCAATACTGGCAGTGTCACTAATGCAAACTGTCTGATTTACATAAATAATAATATAAATGTGTGTATATCACTTTACTTCTGTTTACTCCTTATCCTCCGTTGTAGCCCAATACTGGCAGTGTCACTAATGCAAACTGTCTGATTTACATAAATAATGATATAAATGTGTGTATATCACTTTATGTTTTTACCTGTTTCCTATTTAATCAGTTTCCCTTGTTACATTGTCTTTTTCTGCACCCAACAGAACAGTAAATCACCACCTGTGAAAAGGAGGAGACTAGAGTCTAGACTGCCGTGAGCGTCATGTCCAAGGCTATGAATATCTAACATCCATCCTCAGCCTCTGGGAACAACTATGGGACTGACTTCATATGGCAGTATTGTAATGCTTATCTATTTAAATTTTAATAAACTATTATTTGATCTATTGGGTTTGTTATTTCTTTTATCAGGTCTAGAGAACCTCTTGAGTGATCACATGCAATCCAGGAAACACAATACATTTAATGGAGTCACATTTGTTACTGGTTTCAGTGCTCAGTACACAGATATTTGCAAGATTGTTCACAAACATTTTGCATTACTGTCTGCTGATGAGAAATTGACAGGAGTTTTACTGAAACTTTAGGTAGTAACCTTTCCCCTCTAAGTTAACATGGATACAGAGACCAACAAGTTCCTAGTGAGACATATGGGAATGTTCAGGTGTGGGTAAACCAGACGTAGACCTGATTATGTTCAAATCCTGGGGAAATTTACATCTATGGTCACTAATGAGGAGTTCAAAACAAATGCCTGTCTTAACTGTACATTCACATGTCACCTACCATATTACCTGTGAGAAATGCAAGGTTCAGTATGTGGGTTTAATGACCCGAGATGTACGATCCCATAATCGGGAACATTTCTCCAGTATCAACATTGGCACATCCGACACGGAGCATCCTCTTCATCCAACGGACTAACGACGAATGAAGGTACCTTTAAGTGATGTCATCTAAGATGGCGTCCCTTAGATTCCGATTGGCTGATAGAATTCTATCAGCCAATCGGAATTAAGGTAGAAAAAATCCTATTGGCTGATGCAATCAGCCAATAGGATTGAGCTTGCATTCTATTGGCTGTTCCAGTCAGCCAATAGAATGCGAGCTCAATCCTATTGGCTGATTGGATCAGCCAATAGGATTAAACTTCAATCCTATCGGCTGATTGCATTAGCCAATAGAATTTTTTCTACCTTAACCTTCATTTTTTCTACCTCTACCTTCATTCGTTTTTAGTCGTCAAATGAAGAGGATGCTCTGTGCCGAATAACTTGAAGATGGACCCGCTCCGCGTCGGATGGATGAAGATAGAAGATGCCGCCTGGATGAAGACTTCTGCCCGTCTGGAGGACCACTTCGTCCGGCTTGGATGAAGACATCTCCCGGCTTCGTTGAGGACTTCGACCCGGTTGGATGAAGACTTCTGCCACTTCCCTGAGGATGGATGTCGGATCTTCAGAACAGTAAGTCGATCTTCAGGGGGTTAGTGTTAGTTTTTTTTAAGGGTGTATTGGGTGGGTTTTATTTTTAGGTTAGGGACTTTGGGCAGCAAAAGAGCTAACTGCCCTTTTAAGGGCAATGCCCATCCAAATGCCATTTTCAGGGCAATGGGGAGCTTAGGTTTTTTAGATAGTATTTTATTTGGGGGGTTGGTTGTGTGGGTGGTGGGTGGGTTTTACTGTTGGGGGGGTTGTTTGTATTTTTTTTAACAGGTAAAAGAGCTGATTACTTTGGGGCAATGCCCCACAAAAGGCCCGTTTAAGGGCTATTGGTAGTTTAGTTTAGGCTAGGTTTTTTTTATAGGGCTTTTAGATTAGGTGTAATTAGTTTAAATATCTAATATTCTTATCAATGTGAAGATATATGCAAGATTGTTCGAAAACCTTTGTAATAGCTTGTTGCCAATGACAAACCGCATGAAGTAGTATCCCAGGACTGTAGATGGTTTTAGACGAGGTGTATCCCTTGGTAATATTTTGTCACCTAGTGATTTAAAACAGACAACCAACCCGTTCATGCACAGATGGGATTCACCACTGTAAACCTTGTAACTATAGAGTTAAAGGTGACAATTTTTAATATTTTGTCACAGGAAAAACATATCCAATTGAACCCTGTGTCAATTGCCACTCTACCTATATAGAGTATTTAATTTGGTGTACTCAGTGCCATATACAGTACGTTGGATGTTCCTCAAGTTAAGCTAGAGAGAGAATTAGTAAGCACTTGTCTGACATTAGATGTCTCAGTAAAACTTCAGAATTGGCCAAATATTTTTTATCCAGGAGCAAAATTGTGACACTATTTTTTTTTAGGGGGACAGTCAATGAAAAAATTTGAATCCCAAAGAGAGGTAGAGATAAAATAAGCGAGAAACATTTTGGATTTTCACCCTTAAAAAAGAAAACCTATGGGTTTCAATTCTGCTTTTGATTTAATTAATTTTGGGAATAAGAGAGTATTTTATTTACATATTAATTAATATTTGTTTTTAAAAAAGGTACCAGAGAGCAGATAAAATAATAGGCTTTAAATATTTGTATTTCTAACAATTTTTCAGAATGTTTTATTGTTTATTCAGCAACATATATTTTATAATAATGTATAAATCAAATGCATAGCGGTTTTAAAATGTACAATGTTGCACTACAGTTGAATGGGCTAACCCACCTTAAGATGATTCATCACATGATATGATATTGACCAATGAAATGTCTTTTTTTGTTTTTAAAGTTTTTAAAAGTTTTATGTGCTATGTTGTTAGATTGCATCTATGAGTAAGGCATAATAGCTGAAACGTGTCGAGTGAACAAGTTCCGGTTTTCTCCTTCATCGTTGCTCTACTAAGCCACAATACCTGAGCACCTTCCTATCGGTTCTCAGAGAGTCACATGACCTGGTTACGCAGTTGGATATGGGGTTGGTCTGTTTCAGGTCAGCGTTTGTTTAGACCTTACACGTGAGCATCGTCTGAGTGGAATTGCGGTATGCCCGAGTGAGGACACCAGTACTGTGCTTCTGAACTCTCTATTCAGACATAGGCTATGCAGCAGAATGTGTTTACTTTAACAGATTCTCCTATCATTAGTATACTTGCAGCATTCAGAAATGAGTTTTTTACTCTTTAATAAGCCTTCCACATATGTGCATATGTTATTAAATGGTACAGTCACAGTTTATACCACATTCTTACCAAGAATAGCCGTATACTCTACTGCCACCCCGCTGCTGTATTAAACACTGATACTTTGGGCCAGATTACTTGTTGAGTGCAAATTATTGCTTATTCTAAAGTGATATTTACGCTCAACTGAGTAATACCAGCACATGCTAATGTGCGCTGGTATTATGAGTTAGGTGCAATCGTTTTAGTATTGCATGGAAGCATTGCACTCACAGACGGCACCGAACCTAACTGCAGTGGAGGGGGTATGTAGTACAGCGATAGGAAGCATTTTTAAAATATATGTATTGTTACGGTTACCCTTAGTCTCGCTGAGAGATGGACCGCTTAGTAGCCTGGATCCCTATTGCTAAAGAGGGGAGAAGCTGCTTTCCATAGTATTCTATATGAGTCTCGCAAATATAGAATAATCTCCCTTAGCTGTAGTACAGCTAGGATACCCTTCTGCCCACAAAAACGAGTCAACGCTGCGATTGAGGGTCAAACAAGAACTCAGCACTGGGATGCCCAGCCTGCTTTTTATTAAGGTTACATGCACACAGGGCACTCCCAGGGGGAGAGGGGGGGGAAGCACAAAATCCCCCATCACACATTTAGATAGAGAGCACTGTCCTTTGACAGGCCACAATAGGATTACAGTACTTAAGATAACAAGTTTACAAGTTCATCTTATCAATTAGCAGTCTGGCTCCAGAGGTGATTAGACAATGGGATTGGTTATCCCTAAACTTAGAGCTGAGGCCAGCAAAAATGTGTATTTAGGCAATAGTTTCTAAAAGCTGAAAAAAAAGAGTTAACTCTTTATGAAATGATACTTGTTACGGTTTTCTTGGAGCCCTTCTTAGGCGCTGGCTTGCTGGTTCAGGCATTGCTGCTGGGAAATAAGCTCTTCACAACAAAATAACTAATGCTTCTGTAACAGTGCTCCCTTTCTGTGGAACACTCTGGCAGACACGGTCTGACCCCTTTTCGGGGCAGACTAAGGCTGTCCAGACCGCTGGTTATGCGGGGCTGAGGTCTGTTTGTCTGGACAACCCGTCGGCGTTGCCATTCTGTTTCCCAGGTCTGTAAGTAATGGTGAAATTGAAGGGTTGCAACGATAAGCTCCAACGTAATAGCCTGCCGTTATCTCCAGAGACCCGGTTCAGCCACACCAACGGGTTATGGTCGGTGACCAGAGTGAACTCCTGACCATATAAATAGGGAGTCAATTTCTTTAATGCCCACACCAAAGCCAAACACTCCTTTTCGACCGCTGCATAGCTGACTTCGCGGGGCAGGAGCTTCCGGCTGATGTAGGCAACTGGATGCTCCCCTCCATCTTCGCCTACTTGGCTGAGGACAGCTCCCAGCCCGAACATGGAAGCGTCTGTATGGACGATAAAACGTTTGTTAAGGGCTGGGGCCGCCAAGACAGGAGCGTTAATTAGAGCATTTTTGAGAGCCTGGAAAGCCGTTTCACAGTGGGGAGACCACAGGACCTGTCGAGGTAAGTTCTTCTTGGTCAAGTCAGTCAGGGGTTTGGCAAGTGTGCTGTAGTCTGGTACGAACCGTCTATAGTACCCTGCCGTGCCCAGGAAGGCTAGGACCTGAGTCTTAGTGATGGGGGTGGGCCAATTGGCGACAGCTTCTATTTTGGCCGGCTCTGGTCGCTGCTTTCCACACCCCACCCGGTGACCCAGGTACTGTACCTCGGCCATCCCAAAGTGGCATTTTTCTGGCTTCAGAGTCAGGCCAGCAGCCCGGATCTGATCCAGAACCATTCCCACATGAGCTAAGTGGTCCTCCCAGGACTCACTGTGGATCGCTATGTCGTCCAGGTAGGCGCAAGCAAAACTCTGGAAGCCATCCAGGAGCCTATCCACCAAGCGCTGGAATGTAGCTGGGGCATTCTTCATCCCAAACGGCATTACCCTAAACTGATATAAGCCGAATGGGGTGACGAATGCCGACTTGGGGATAGCCTCCGGGGCCAGGGGAATCTGCCAGTAACCTTTGCAGAGGTCAATAGTGGTCAGGTAATTTCCCCTGGCTATACGATCGAGTAGCTCGTCTACCCTGGGCATAGGGTAAGCGTCCGTCACGGTATTTTCATTGAGCCTCCGATAGTCTACACAGAACCGGGTGGTCCCATCTTTCTTGGGCACCAAGACACTGGGGCGGCCCATGGACTATCGGAGGGCTCAATTACCCTGAGCTGGAGCATCTCATCGATCTCCTTCTTCATTCCTGTCCTAACTGCTTCGGGGATTCGGTACGGAGCCTGGCGCAAGGGAGCTTGTCCCGGAGTATCTACCTGGTGGGTGGTTAAAGTAGTGTACCCTGGCTTCGGGGAGAAGGTGAGGTGTTTGGACTGGAGGAGTTGGTTGAGCTGCTTCCCTATCTGAACCTGCGCCACTATACCTGTGGGGAGACTCTTTTCTAATAGGTCTGGAATGGGTAAACTGTCGGGGTCTTCCTGAGGGGAACAACATACGGCCGTCACGTTCTCTGGTCGCTCAAAATATTCCTTGAGCATGTTTACATGGAATGTCTTTCTAAGATTGTTGTCATGGCAGCTAGCTATCACATAAGTGGTGTCTCCCCTTTTCGCTACGATCTGGTAGGGACCCTGCCAGGACGCCTGCAATTTGTCTGTCTTCACCGGCTTAAGTACTAACACCTTTTGTCCTATGGTGAAGATTCTCTTTCGGGCCCCCCGATCGTACCATACTTTCTGTCTTCTCTGGGCCAACTGGAGATTAGCCCGCACGGATTTGGCTAATTGCTCCATTCGGTCCCTGAGTTCCAGCACGTATGGCACAATGGGGACACCGTCAGCCTCCATCTCTCCCTCCCAGTGCTCCCGGATCAGGTTTAGGGGTCCCCGTACCTTTCTTCCGTAGAGCAACTCGAAGGGAGAGAACCCTGTCGTTTCCTGGGGCACCTCCCGATAAGCAAATAGGAGGTGCGGCAGGAAGCGTTCCCAGTCTCGGTATTCCTGAGTGAACGTCTTGAGCATTTGCTTGAGGGTCCCATTGAACCTCTCACACAGCCCGTTCGTCTGGGGGTGGTATGGGGAGCTCAGGAGGGACTTAATTTTGCAAACCTGCCAGAGTTGTTGGGTTAATTCAGCCGTAAATTGGGTGCCTCGGTCGGATAGGATTTCTTTTGGAAATCCTACCCGGGAGAACACCTGTACTAGTGCATTCGCTACCGTATCCGCTTGTATGTTGGATAGGGCGACAGCCTCTGGGTACCTGGTAGCGTAGTCCACTACGGTAAGAATGTAGCGCTTACCGGAGGGACTAGGGGTAGCCAGTGGTCCCACTAGGTCAATAGCAACCCGGCTGAAGGGTTCCTCTACAATGGGCATATTTACTAGCTGGGCTTTAGGGTGATCGCCTCGCCTTCCTACTCGTTGACACACATCGCAGGTGTTACAGTAAGTTCTAACGTCAGCGTGCACCCCTGGCCAAAAGAACGTGTGAGTAATGCGGTGTAGGGTACGGGTAACGGCTAGGTGGCCTGCTAAGGGGATGTCGTGGCCTATTTTGAGGATTTCTTGACGGTATTTGTGGGGCACTACCAGCTGTCGCCTACGCTGTCCCCTTTTCTCTGTCCAGCGGTATAGTTTCCCTTTTTCCCATAAGAATGTTTCGTTATCTGCCCCGCCCCCTCCGGTCTCTGCTCGTTCCCGGTACTTTTGTAAGGTCGGGTCAGTCTTAGACTCTGCCTCGAAAGCATCTGGGGTGTCCCAGGGTATGGGGCCTAACCTGTCAGGCAAGGTCGGGGTAGGTCTTACCTGTGTCTCCCGCACTGGTGAGAGCTCTCGCTCCGGCTTGGGCCCGTGTAGTCACTGGGTCCGCCTCGTTGTTGCATACTGGAGCATAGGCAGAAGTCATGGGGCCCAAATCGTTGCCCAGTAGTACTTCGGCAGGTAAATTATCCATTAGGCCCACGTTCACAGCCCCCTTTCCCGCTCCCCAATCAAGATGCACTTTAGCTGTTGGAATTTTGTACACATCCCCCCCCCCGCCACTCTAACGGCCACAGTCTGTCCGGATCGCTTGTGCTCTGGCACCAAATGACTCTGTACCAGCGTGATAGTAGCCCCTGTGTCTCGCAATCCCTCGGTAGATCGCCCCTCGAGCCATACCCTCTGCCGATGGTGCTGGCGGTTATCTGAGGCAGCATATACAGGGTCTGCCTCATGAAGCGGCCCCACATATCCCTCCATAGGGGCCTCTTGGTTAACACAGAGGGCCCGGGCCGGACGATAGGACCCAGAGGGGTAATTGTAATTCCTGGGTGTCTGGTGCGTATTAAGGGGGCAGCTAGCCATGAAATGCCCTGGTTGCTTGCATCGGTGGCAAGTCGGTCTGTGACGCTCAGAGCTGTTATTGGGTGGTCCTGAGTGTCGGACGGGCCCTGTGGGCACCGGGGCTCGGAATTCAGCACGAGGGGGTGCATGGTAAACCTCTCTGGGTTCGACCCGTGCTGGAGCTCAGTAGTTCATGGGTTCGTGAAGACGGGAGTCATAATGTTCATCGGCCAATTTGGCTGCTTCTTCTAAGGTAGAAGGCCGCCTGTCTCGCAGCCATTCCTTCCCTTGCTGTTCCATGCCATTATAAAAATGTTCTAAGAGAAACAATTGTAAAATTTCCTCCCCAGTCACCGCTTTACTTCCGCTCAGCTTCCTCCCCAGTCACCGCTTTACTTCCGCTCAGCCAGTGATTTGCCGCTCTCCGCATTCGGTGCGCCCATTCCATATCGGTATCGTTAGGCTTCTTTTCCGTGCCCCGAAACTGTTGGCGATACGTGTCCGGAGTTACAGCGTACCGTCGCAACAGTGTCTCCTTAACTAGCTCATACTGTGTCACTTCCTTAGCACCCAGAGTACGAAAGGCTTCCAGGGCTCGCCCGGATAGTTTCCCAGACAATATCGTGGGCCACTCTCTGTTGGGAATCTGGTGCAGGGCACATTGCCTTTCGAAGTCCGCCAAATATTCATCAATCCCTGTCTCGCTCTCTAGAAAGGGTCGAAATGCCGTATAGGGTATCTTGGGCCTCCCAGCATTTTCGACAGGGATGATTACCTGCGGGGCTACAGCATTGCGGTGTGCGTTCGCTAGGTTGAGTTCGTGGGCTCGAGTCTCTCGTATATCCTCGTCCGCCTCCGCCATCAACTGCTGTACCAATTCCATGGAGGGGTTCGGCCCGTATAATGAGAGCCTTTCCCGAACAATCCTGGTTTTTTCGTCACTAATCGTGGTCGGTGTTTCCGCCATTGTGAAGCTCTGATCCAGTTCGTTCAATTCTGCGATCAGCTCTCTCCTCGGCCGGTTGCTGGCGTACCCCCCTCTGCTTTCAAGTAAATCCTTTAGGGTTGTACGCTTCAATTTTTCGTAAGCGCTCTCCATCCGTTCTGTACCTCTCCTAGGAAATCCAGGAAAATCCCGCCGCTGCCGCCAAATGTTACGGTTACCCTTAGTCTCGCTGAGAGATGGACCGCTTAGTAGCCTGGATCCCTATTGCTAAAGAGGGGAGAAGCTGCTTTCCATAGTATTCTATATGAGTCTCGCAAATATAGAATAATCTCCCTTAGCTGTAGTACAGCTAGGATACCCTTCTGCCCACAAAAACGAGTCAACGCTGCGATTGAGGGTCAAACAAGAACTCAGCACTGGGATGCCCAGCCTGCTTTTTATTAAGGTTACATGCACACAGGGCACTCCCAGGGGGAGAGGGGGGGGAAGCACAAAATCCCCCATCACACATTTAGATAGAGAGCACTGTCCTTTGACAGGCCACAATAGGATTACAGTACTTAAGATAACAAGTTTACAAGTTCATCTTATCAATTAGCAGTCTGGCTCCAGAGGTGATTAGACAATGGGATTGGTTATCCCTAAACTTAGAGCTGAGGCCAGCAAAAATGTGTATTTAGGCAATAGTTTCTAAAAGCTGAAAAAAAAGAGTTAACTCTTTATGAAATGATACTTGTTACGGTTTTCTTGGAGCCCTTCTTAGGCGCTGGCTTGCTGGTTCAGGCATTGCTGCTGGGAAATAAGCTCTTCACAACAAAATAACTAATGCTTCTGTAACATGTATATGAATATATACCTATATATTTATGTTTTTATATGTGTATATACACATATTAACACGTAAATATATATGTATATAAATATATACACACTGTATATATGTACAGGGAACACACATTTCCCATAGACAGCATTGTAAAGGCACTTTTCAGTGCCTTTTTTTTTTCTAACACCTCAAACCTGCCAACTATTATTCTCTTAAAACTGCCTAGTGCAGTATTTTTTTTTTTAATATTTAGGGCACTTTTAGAAAATTAACCAGAGATTTGATCAGATTCTGAGCTTGTGGTAGCAATAACCAGCCACTTGTAATGGCTGGTTATTTATCTTGTGCCCACAAACGGGCGAATTTGTCCATTTGCGGGCGTGCAATAAATTAGCGCTCCACTTGTAATCTAGTCCTTCAGATTTGTAGCAAATACAGAGAACTTTTTCCATATTTGTTACCTTTAAATTTCTGCCATACGTGAACATTTGGGAAATTCTAATATCTTTCGGTAGAACTATTTTATCAATACTTAATCGATTTCATACCCCCAGGTAAATTATATGCGGTTAACCTATAAAACACTTATTGACATATTGAAAGATTAATTACAATTAAGTTGTTAACCGCAAATGGTTTTAAATTTCCTAGAATTTTGATTTGTAAATATTTTAGTAACACTGATAAGGTTTCAGTTTCTGGCTCGGGTTTCATCATATTTGCTAGTTAAAAATGTGTTATCAGTTCGCTTTGTTTAATAAAATTGTATGGAAAGATATAACATTTTTAGGGTGTCTGGTATTTTAATACTAGAAATATTTTAGCAGCAGTTATAAACTAATTTACAATGATTACATTATGTGATATGGAATATATATTATTAGAATTGAAAAATTATGTTTTTGCTCACCTAAAAATCATACAATTGGAATATTTATGCCTGTATAACACATTTTTCATAGCTGTAAAAATATTTTTTTTAAATATATTCTGCCAATTGTAAACAATTTCTGTCTAGTATTTTAATTCTGGATATTTAACAATATTAAAGTTTATTTTTTTTCTTGGCAAAAAATTTAGACCCATAAAGTAATAATTTTGTGACACTCACAATTCCCTTTGCATTGGAACCTTGTATAAAAAAATCATTTATTTCATCTGTGAACTGTTAAAGTTTTCTAATATAATGTGAATCTGCAAATGTTTGAGAATCTTGGACCTATTTTCTTAAATCATCTAACTGGGCTCATGCTGGAGTGAAATAGTCTAACGGTTATCATCAGTTCAAGTATCGTTGATCATTAATATATTTGCAATTTTAATACAAGTTCCTAAAACTGAAAAAATATTCCCTGAAAATTATGGAGTTTTTGGATTTTGATTAGCTTGGACCTATAGCCAATCAGAAGTCATTACAACAAGTATTTAAGTGCACTTTTGTGCCAGTAGAAATCTTTTCAAATATTAAAAAGGTAATATTCTGAGATTATTTTGTTTGTTTAGTTGGTTGTAAGCACTTTCCTGTTTTAAAAGCTTTGATTTACATATCATGATTGTAATACACAAGCTATGGATAACACATTAAACTATGTTTAATAAAGAGACAGTATACACCAATTTTCATATAACTGCATGTAATAGACACTACTATAAAGAAGAACTTGCACAGATACTGAAAATAAAAATCCAGTAGAAAACTTTTTAAAAACTTACTTAGAAGCTCCCAATTTAGCACTGTTGATAAGGTTAGTCTGGGACACCCACCGAAAGGGGCTAAAAGCAGACCCCTCCCCTCCCCTGCATATAAATAGAAGCAGTTTGAAGTCTGTATACATCAGTATATATGTAAAACTTTGGGGCTTGGTCAGGAGTTGGAAAATCAGCACAATGCTATTTAGCAAAACTATGGCCTAGATTTAGAGTTTTGTCGGTAAAAAGCTGCGTAGCTAATGCTGCTTTTTTTGCCAACGCACCCTTCCAACAATGCTGGTATTTAGAGTGGTCTGAGGGGCTGTGTTAGGCTCAAAAAAGGGTGCGTTGAGCCTAACTTAGCTCCACTTCAACCCTCAATACCAGCGTTGCTTACGGTAGCGGTAAGCAGCTAAAACGTGCTCATGCACGATATCCCCATAGGAAACAATGGGGCAGTTTGGGCTGAAAAAAAACCTAACACCTGCAAAAAAGCAGCGTTCAGCTCCTAACGCAGCCCCATTGTTTCCTATGGGGAAACACTCTCTAAGTCTGCACCTAACACCCTAACATGTACCCCGAGTCTAAACACCCCTAACCTTACACTTATTAACCTCTAATCTGCCACCCCCGCTATCGCTGACCCCTGCATTTTATTATTAACCCCTAATCTGCCGCTTCGGACACCGCCGCAACCTACATTATCCCTATGAACCCTGTGACGGATACCCGGGCTACCCCGACTGGGTAGCTCCGCCAAACGGGTCCTGCTTCCTCCCTGCTGACTGCAGCTATGTAGTTGGCAAGTGACCACAGCCTGTAGCCACCACTGATGCCCGACAGCACCAGTACTCAGGGTCCCACCCTGTGGCAGACTCCAGCTACCCCGACTGAGTAGCTCTGCCAGAGGGTCCTTCCTTTGCCTGGAACAGGCTGCTATGTAGCCCAGGAAAGAGATTCTAGCAGGAGCCCACCTAAATGACTATACAGACTAGCATTCAGGTGAAATAAAGACTGCTTTATTGCACAGAAAACACAGCTTTTATACATTTCCAACAAAGTTACTACACAACTAAAAACAAATATTATACAATGAGACAAACATCAGACAATAGTTAGTTAAACAGATTCTAATCACATCCTGACTTACTAAAGGACAATGGATGACTCATACAATTAACAGAAAAACATTTTACACCTAGACTAGATACAACAGGGGGAAGGTTATGGGGGTAGGGGTTTATTGCACAGAAAACACAGCTTTTATACATTTCCAACAAATTGGATAGTTACAACACAACTAAAAACAAATATTATACAATGAGACAAACATCAGACAATAGTTAGTTAAACAGATTCTAATCACATCCTGACTTACAAAAGGACAATGGATGACTCATACAATTAACAGAAAAACACTTTACACCTAGACTAGATAGGGGGAAGGTTATGGGGGGTAGGGGTTTAACCATTGCAGCCTGGTATCCATGACAAACCGCTAATCTACTGCCCCCCAATATATTATATTTATTAACCCCTAATCTGCCCCCCCAACGTCACCGCTACCTAACTTCACTTATTAACCCCTAATCTGCCGACCGGACCTCGCCGCCACTATAATAAATATATTAACCCCTAAACCACTGCACTCCCGCCTCGCAAACACTATAATAAATAGTATTATCCCCTAATCTGCCCTCCCTAACATCGCCGCCACCTACCTATAATTATTAACCGCTCATCTCCCACCCGCACCGTCGCCGCTACTATAATAAAGTTATTAACCCCTAAACCTAACTCTAACCCTAACCCCCCTTAACATAAATATAATTTATATTAAACTAAATAATATTCCTAAAATTAACTAAATTATTCCTATTTAAAACTAAATACTTACCTATAAAATAAACCCTAATATAGATACAATATACTTAATAGTTACATTGTAGCTATTTTAGGATTTATATTTATTTTACAGGCAACTTTGTATTTATTTTAACTAGGTACAATAGCTATTAAATAGTTAAGAACTATTTAATAGCTACCTAGTTAAAATAAATACAAAAGTACCTGTAAAATAAATCCTAACCTAAGATACAATTAAACCTAACACTACACTATCATTAAATTAATTAAATAAATTACCTACAATTACCTAAAATAAAATACAATAAAATAAACTATTCTATAATACAAAAAAACAAACACTAAAATACAAAAAATAAAAAAGAATTACAAACAGTTTAAACTAATTAAACCTAATCTAAGCCCCCTAATAAAATAAAAAGCCCCCCAAAATAAAAAATTCCCTACCCTATTCTAAACTACCAAAGTAACCAGCTCTTTTACCAGCCCTTAAAAGTCCTTTTTGCGGGGCATTGCCCCAAAGTAATCAGCTCTTTTGCCTGAAAATAAAAATCCCCCCCCCCAACATTACAACCCACCACCGACATACCCCTACTCTAACCCACCCAAACCCCCCTTGAAAAAACCTATCACTAACCTCCTGAAGATCTCCCTACCTTGAGTCGTCGTCACCCAGCAGAGCCGAATTCTTCATCCAAGCGGAGCAAGGAGATGTCCTCCATCCGGTAGAAGTCTTGATTCAAGCGGCAAAGAAGAGGTCCTCCATCCGGGCGAAGTCTTGATCTAAGCGGCAAAGAAGAGGTCTTCCATCCGGGTGATGTCTTCTTCCAAGCGGCATCTTCTATCTTCTTTCTTCCGGATCCATCTTCATCGCGCAAACGCGGAACATCCTCCTTCCCAGACAGACTAACGACGAATGAAGGTTCCTTTAAGGGACGTAATCCAAGATGGCATCCCTTCAATTCCGATTGGCTGATAGAATTCTATCAGCCAATCGGAATTAAGGTAGAAAAAATCTGATTGGCTGATTGCATCCTACCTTAATTCCGATTGGCTGATAGAATTCTATCAGCCAATAGGAATTGAAGGAACGCCATCTTGGATGACGTCCCTTAACCCCTTAATGACCACAATGTACCCTGTATGTCACTGGTCATTAAGGGTTTTTTCAGGACATAACAACACAAGTCTAGCAAGAACACACTATTAATGCCCTCCCTCCAGCAGGCTTTGTGGAATAGAGCAGTCTCAACGCTGGTGGCAAGACCACGCTTTAAAGCAATCAAGTCCCCAAAAAAGGCCAGTGACATACAGGGTACTTCGCTGGTCCTTAAGGGGTTAAAGGAACCTTCATTCGTCGTTAGTCAGTAGGTAGAAGAGGATGGCTCCGTGTTGGCTCCTTTGAAGATGGCTCCGCTCCGGATGGATGAAGATTGAAGACGCCGCCTGGATGAACACTTCTACAGGATGGAGGACCTCTTCTTGCCCCGCTTGGATGAAGACTTCTACCGGATCAAGGACCTCCTCTGTGCACCTTGGATGAAGAATTCAGCTCGGCTGGGTGAAGACAACTCAAGGTAGGATGATCTTCAGGGCGTTAGCGATAGGTTTTTTTAAGGGGGGTTTGGGTGGGTTAGAGTAGGGGTATGTGGGTGGTGGGTTGTAATGTTGGGGGGGTATTGTATTTTTATTTTCAGGTAAAAGAGCTGATTACTTTGGGGCAAGGCCCCACAAAAAGCCCATTTAAGGGCTGGTAAAAGAGCTGATTACTTTTGTATTTTAGAATAGGGTAGGGAATTTTTTATTTTGGGGGGCTTTTTTATTTTATTAGGGGGCTTAGATTAGGTGTAATTAGTTTAAACTGCTTGTAATTCTTTTTTTTTGTAATTTAATGTTTGTTTGTTTTTGTATTATAGAATAGTTTATTTTATTTTATTTTAGGTAATTGTAGGTAATTTATTTAATTAATTTAATGATAGTGTAGTGTTAGGTTTAATTGTAACTTAGGTTAGGATTTATTTTACAGGTAATTTTGTATTTATTTTAACTAGGTAGCTATTAAATAGTTCTTAACTATTTAATAGCTATTGTACCTAGTTAAAATAAATTCAAAGTTGCCTGTAAAATAAATATAAATCCTAAAATAGCTACAATGTAATTATTAATTATATTGTATCTATATTAGGGTTTATTTTATAGTTAAGTATTTAGTTTTAAATAGGAATAATTTAGTTAATTTTAGGAATATTATTTTGTTTCATTTAAATTATATTTATGTTGGGGGGTGTTAGGGTTAGACTTAGGTTTAGGGGTTAATAACTTTATTACAGTTGCGGCGACGTTGGGGGTGAGAGATTAGGGGTTAATAATTGTAGGTAGGATAAGGTAGGTGGCGGCGGTGTCCGGTCTGCAGATTAGGGATTAAAAAAATGAATTAGAGTGGCGGCAATGTGGGGGAGCTTCAGTTTAGGGGTACATAGGTAGTTTATGGGTGTTAGTGTATTTAAGTGCACAGTAGTTAAGAGCTTTATATTCCGGTGTTAGCCCATAAAGCTCTTAACTATTGACTTTTTTTGGTGTTAGGAGTCTTGTCGGTAGAGGGTCTACCGCTCACTTCTCCCAAGACTCCAAATACCAGTGTTAGGCAGATCCCATTGAAAAGATAGGATACGCAATTGGCATAAGGGGATCTGCGGTAGCCTGGAATCACGGTAAGGAAGTGAGCGTTAGACCCTTTCCTGGCTGACTCTAAATACCAGCGGGCGGTAAAAAGCAGCGTTAGGACCCCTTAACTCTGCTTTTGATGGCTAACGCCAAAGTCAAAATCTAGGCGTATATATATTTTTGCAAAACCACTACCATATGGGCTATATAAATGGATAATCTACAACACATTTATGCAATGAAAAATCTAGTGTACAATGTCCCTTTAATAAAGATGGTTGATACATTTTATTGCAATTAAATTATATATACGTGTGTGTTAGTTTATGTGTGTGTGTGTGTGGGGGGGGGGGGGGGGGGCGTGTTTAGCTTGTTTTTTTTTTTTTATTTTCTTAAGCAAATTTTGTCTAAATCCAGAATTTGTCAAAAAGAATCCATTAAAGCAAACAACTGGAAATTTTCATATTGGTTTGGTTTAATATTCTGTGTTAGCGCATTTGTTAAAAAAGTATCATGTTTTACTGTATAGATTGTGCTGTCCTTGACTTATACAAGGTATAACATTAAACTAAAATTTTAATTTAAACTGAAGCTAGCAGGAATACACATTACATACTACAGTATACATTGTCATTGGCAAGAAAAAAACCCCCACCTTTGTATTGGTAGACATGAGCAAGCCTCCACATATATGAAATAATAAACAGTAGGATTAATCAAAAAATACATTTTAAAATCCTTCTTTTAGATGAAAAAAATATTAAATTAATGATAAGAATATGAATAGTGCTGAACTCATCTTATTTAAGTTATGGTTTTTAGCATACTGTATATTGATCACAATTTGTCATGAGACTGCATTTTTATACATTTCTTTTACACTGGTCTTATCTTCATTTCAGAAAACGTATAAGAGTAATAATAACCCTTCCCAGCGTACCAGTTAATACCATCTGCAGCACGGCTTTGTTTTTCCAGATGATACAATCCATTTAGATTTGAATGGTGGCAATTGACGTACCACCAAGCTCCTTTGTAAGATTGAGCGCAGTTGCCTGAATTATCATCATTGTCTTGGTCCTTCGTGGAAAACGGTTTGTCCTTGTGTTGTGATAGAGAATCCCCTAGGAAACAATACAGTTATTGAAATGGACCAATCCAGTGATACCACCTAAAAAAATATTTTTTTAGTATATGACCCTAGTCCAGTGTTGGCAAATCTTGACACCCCTGATGTTTCGGAACTACATTTCCCATAATTCAGAGTGCCTAAGCGTCACAGGAAATGTAGTTCCAAAGCATCTTGGGTACCAAAATTATCCATCACTGCCCGAGTCTCTATCACCCATTGTCTTCCCTACCATAGTCTAGTTTGTGGTCTAGTTCTAGTCTACTGGTACATATCTAACAATAATACACATCATACTCACATAAAACCTTTGCATGGGCAATGTTCTGGTAGAAGAGAGTTTATTTTGTATTGCTTACAGTGTGCTCCAAAGAAAATGTTGCCAGGCTGGTGGCATTATATAGTTGTCGGGTAGGGGAAGTGTTATACTTTCTAGTATTATAACATTTTCTGCTATTGAAAGTACAAATTGCATAATTTATCAAATTTAATGAAAATTGTATTAGCAGCTAATTTTAGCTTATTTGTGTCTAACATTTTAGCTGGTTGGTCAGTAAAATCAGCTGGTTAGTGCACCCATTAAAGTGTTTCTTAAAGTATACAGGGTTGGGCAAATATTGATTAGTTATCTTTGTTAAACAAAGGGTCTGCTACTGTAAAGATATAGAGAGACATACAATCTCCCCCAATTGTCTGCCCCATATGTCTCTATCATCACTTGTTGTTGCTTAAAAGGAATATTGTTATAAAGAACTAAAAATTCATCCTTGCTTCAGACAAGAAATATCCAATTTAAAAAAAATGTACCGTGGGACTGCTCTGCTGCCCCCATGTGGTGTATTTTTATTTGTCAATAGATTTTCTCTCTTCTAATGAATATAAAGATGTAATGTAGAAGACTAGATTGCTTTAGGCTGCTTTATAACATGTATTTAATAGACATTTCAGCTAATCTCATAGGCCATTCTTAGAGATCCTTTTACCACATATTGAAATAGAATTTACAGTCACAGCACACAACTGTACTGAAGTAGCTTTAACCCCTTAATGACCAGTGACTTACATTTTCTCGCCGCCAGTGGCAAGACCAAGCTATTTATAGTAACCAGTTGCTGGCGGTAGGACCCACGCTATTATAGCTAAGAAAACCCATAACGATCAGCGACATACAGGGTACTTTGTGGTTGGTAAGGGGTTAATATCAGGGATATCACTAGAACTGTCTCGGTCCCCAGGTGCAATATAAAAGGCAAAACCCCACCCAATACTATTCTTCCTACACACATATACAAATAAACACATGCACATATGGACACAAAAATGTGTGCCTGTGCTGATGGCATGGTAGTGACTACAATGACTGAAGATCTGGCAGTTCTGATGAGGTTCACATTACAAACGTGCATTTGGTAGTTTCATTCACTGCCGAAAGCAGAAGTAAGAGGCGGCTTGCAGTATTCAGCTCTTTTAGTAAACGAATATCTTCTTGTGCAAATGAAACACAGATAATAAGATTAGTTTAACCTCTAATAAGAGGAGCCTATTATCAGCTTGTATGTGAATGGTTTGTGACATGGAATTGTGAACTAGAAATAGGGAATTGAGAAAGAAATCGGCTGGCTGGGTAACCCCCCCCACAAAGCTTGCAGACAGGACGTCGCCTTTGAGCGCATAGGTAAGCCTGTAGGATTGATTGGGCAGTATGCTGTGTCCCTATTTCTTTCACTTTAATCATTTGTACTGAAATTAACCTGATTACCCCTTCTGGTAACCCAGCCTAGATTAGTGTTGGGATTAAGAGTTGAAATGTGGGAGTGGTTGTGATATACCCACTCAAAATTTTAAATTTATCTTTTGTTTTGTGTTTTATTTTAATAAAGTGTTAATATATTTTTCCTATTGTAGCAAGTGAAACACACTAAGTTCTGGATTTGCACAGATCTTATTGTGTTTCACTTGCACAAGAAGATATTTGGCTCCGGAAAGAGCTGAATACCGCAGGCAGCCTCTTACTTTCACACTTGGCAGTGATCAAAACTGCCAAATACACGTGTCTCACTCACATATTTTGTACAGTTATGTAATCTGTTTTGTCATGTAGGTATCTTATTGCTTAGTCTATTATCTACAATATGTTTAAAATTCTTCTCATTTAATGATATCACTGTCTCAACCCTATTAAAAATATAAGATAAAAGTTGTTTTTTTTTTGCATTTATGTAAATGTAATCTTATCTGCCACTCGCCAGCCCAATGCCCCAATTTATCCAGGTCCTTCTTTAGAGAAGTAACTTTCTGTTCACACTGTACAACCTTATTTAATTGAAATAATCTGTAAACACTGAAACTTGACTTTCAATGCCCTTCCCATATTGTTTTTTTGTTTGTTTTTTAAATCTATTTTATTGAGTTTTTCAACATTAAAAAAAAACAAGAAATAGGACAAAAAAAGAAAAAAAAAAGTTGCACTTATGTTACATTTACCTTGAGACATTACCGTATTACAAAACTACTTATATCCAAACAAAAAACAACAATCATTTGATAGAAACACGTATTAATCTTCATCATAATTGATTCATGTTTAGAAAAAAAACAAACTAATAAGTACAAATCTTCTGGACCATAAAGGACAAAACAATCATAATATGCTTAAAGAAGAGAGAGGGGAAAAAAAAAAAACCTTGCCCAACTCCCCCGCTGGGCTGCTCCAAACCATGGAGTAAACGTGTAATATCTAATCCGCCTAATTCCCCTGATCAATTCTCCAGTCAGGCTCTAACCAATGCTGAGGCAGTTCCCCTCAAGTACAAGAGATATCAATGTGTGAGAATTTGTAAAGGGTTCTATAATCCGATGTTGCCGTGGTATTGGCCAAGCAATCAGAAAATATTTCCATTTGGCAAAAAAAGTTCTGAAATGTGCCTCAGAAATTAACTTGGCATCATGAGATTCAATGACCATTTGTAGATTCAGCAAGTTGGACGATTCACTTATCTTAGGAACCTTAGCCGATTTCCACTCCCTTAATAGTTGATTACGGACTGCTAAAAGGGTGAAATTAATCAACAATCGCTCGCCAGGCATATCATGAACCGGCACTAAGAAAAAAACTTTAAACATGGTGATGCATACTTTGTTTTGTAGGCGTTTATTTAACCAGAAATCTACCTTGTTCCAATATTGCATGACTTTAGGACATGACCACATACAATGTGTGATATCTGCCATTTGTGCCTGACACTTATGACAATGACTGGATTGTATATTTTTGGAGATTTTATATAATCTATATGGGGTAAAGTAATAATTATTCAATAGTTTTAATTGGGATTCCCTCCAGCTAATATTAGCCGTCGCAGTCACTGATAGGGAAATTCTCTTTGTAATGTCCTGTTCTGTAATATTCGGGAAATGTTTTACAAATTATCTTTAAGATTCTTAATGTTGTCTTGCCCTAGCTTGATCAGCAAGGATCCATACCAGTAGGATATTGTTCGTTGACCTGCTTTATATAGCTTAAATCCATTAGGAATCTCAGGAGTTTCCCATACAAAACTATGCAATATAGTCAGTTGAGCTATGTAGCTCCTGATCTGTAAAAAAGCATAAAAATCTTTTGACAAAAGGTTATGCTTTCTTGATAATTCAGAAAAAGACTGAAGTGTCTGATTATTTTCTTGCAATAAATGTGACAAAAACAAAACTCCTTTCCCTTTCCATTCTTGAAAAACCGAATCATAAAGACCAGGAGCGAAATCGGGATTGCCTGTAATAGGTAAAATTAAGGAGACAGATGAATTATGCCCCATTAAGTTACAATACTTTTGCCAAGCGGAGATTATATTTACAAAAGTCTGCATGTGAACTATATTCTCTGATAATCTAGAAAGGGGATAATGTAACAGTGCCCTTAAATCAAAATGTTCTACTAAATTTGACTCAATATCTAGATATGTAACATAATTTGCCTCTGTTATCCAGTCAATTACGAATTTTACCATACAAACCCAATTATAATACTCTAAACTAGGCATAGCAAAACCGCCAAATCTTTTGTGCTGTATCATTTTTGCCATAGAGATTCGTGGTCGAGTTTTCCCCCATAAAAATAATGTACATGCACAATTAAACCGCTGAATATCCTTTTTTTTAATAAACAAAGGGAGATTCTGTAGTAGAAATAGAAACCGCAGGAAAAGAATCATCTTGAGTGGCATTACCTTAGCACATTAATTACATATATAATAAATTCCAGCTCCTTATCTCGTTAGAAATATTTCTGAATAAGTTCCCGTAATTAAGATTGTACCATTCATAAGGATTTCTAGAAATTTTAATACCCAGATACTTTATTTGTTTTACTTCTTTAAAGGTATATAGACTGTTACTTTCTAGAGTCTTGTATATCCACATGATCTCTGATTTTGTAACATTAATTCTATAGCCCGAGAACTTACTATAACAATTAATAAGATGGAGAGACTGTGGAATACTCTTCTTGGTGTCCCTTAAATATAATATAAGATCGTCAGCATATAATGATAGAGTTATTTTCTGTTTACCTAATGCCATACCGGATAACTCTTGTCTAAGCCAGATTGCAAGGGGCTCAAGAGAGATATTGAAGAGGAGGGGAGATAGGGGACACCCTTGTTGTGTACCTTTCTGAAGTCTAATATATTCTGACAGGTCCCCATTAACTAATACACAAGATCTTGAATTTTGATAAATCTCAGTTAAAAATTTAAATATATTCCCTTCAAAACCAAAACTTCTCAAAGCCCGGAAAAGGTGGTCCCAAATAACTGAATCAAAGGCCTTAGCAGCATCTAGAGTTAAGAGCACAAAATCCTTTCTAGGCGGATTATTTTGTTTAATTTTATTGTAGCAAGTGTCTATAGTTAACAGGACCTTTCTTATATTGCGAACAACATTCCTTCCTGGCATGAATGCTGTTTGATCAGGATGAATAATTGGGCCAATTACTTTCTTAAACCTATTCACGAGAATTGATATCAATAGTTTATAGTCATTATTAAGTAGCGATATTGGGCGATAGGCCGTCATATCCTCTGGATCTTTACCTCTTTTATGGATAAGTGTTATAGTGGAGTCCGCAAAATATGGGGATTTTATGCTATTCTCACATAAATGTTGATTAAATATTTTCAACAAAGTAGGATATACATATTTGTTTAATATTTTATAAAATTCTGCAGTTAGCCCATCCGGGCCTGGAGCTTTATTTAGTTTCATTTTTTTAATTGCAGAGTTGATTTCTTCTAGTGATATTGGTTGATTAATCACCACTAAGTCCTCATTTCTAATCTTAGGTGTCCTAATTTTCTGCCAAAAATTGTCCTGTTCTTGTTTCTCTATATTTTCTTTAGCATATATTTTTTGATAATAAGAATAGAATGCTGTTCGAATCTCCCTAGTGGAGGTGAGTTTAGTATTACCAACCTTAATACTTGATATCATATTACTACTTTTCCTGATCTTAATAATTCTGGGTAAATGTTTAGCTGATGTACCTTGAAAACCTTGAAAAAAGGCTCTAGTTTTTAAATCCTCTAGTGACCATTTTTCTTTCAAAAAAAGTTATCTTTCTTCCTTAGCCTGACAATACTTATTCCAATTCACGGTGTTAGGGAGATTCAGATACATCCTATGCACTTTTATAACCTGATTGGCTAATTGAATCTCACAATTCTTACTTTTTTTTTTTAATACTAATCATATATGCTTTAATCGCCCCTCTGAGAACCGCCTTCCCTGCTTCCCAGAACATCTCTATCTTTGAAAAGTAGTTCTGATTATATTTATAGTATTCTCGCCATTGTTCTCTCAACCAATTAGAAAATCGAATGTTATTAACCATGTATTTTGGAAAATGAAATGTATTTCTGTTCTGGGCTAAAGGGGTGTGGAATTTTAAAGAGACTATCGCATGGTCTGACAACAACATTTTTGATATATGGGTATCCATATCTAGTGATAATAGTTTCTCTTTCATTGTCATGTCTCATTATGACAAACTATCACTTTAAGGGTTGTTCTCCTCCCTCTGCAAACCTCAATAAAAGGAACATCAATCCCATAATTCTTTGCTTGATTATAGATGTATACTGAGTCTATAACTATAAGCTCTCCATTACATATCGTTACAGGCTTAAACTACTTAGTTTCTCTTGTCACAGAGATATCTATAAAACTTATCTAAAATCAATTCCTCATATACTAATACTTGTCTCTACAGTATTAGGAGTTTAGGAACTGCAAACTTACTGCTCAATTTTAATCGCTGAAACTCCGCTCCAGTCATCTCCCCTTAAGGCTGCAGCGGTTCACTGAAAGCGTGCACACAGAGCCTGTGACGTCACCAGAAGCCGACAAGAACCGGACACAGAGCACAAGCAGCAAACGGAATACTTTAAATACGGACAGGTATGTGAGAATAATTATTGTTATCATATTGGACTGTTAATACTTGGAACTGTCTCCTCTTACATAACTTTCTAACGGACTGTTGTAACATTCAAATCTCTGGAAAAGCCCTCTTGAGTTAATTCCTGGGATCAAACAAACACGTTTCTCCTGCTCTAAAGCATTATTATTTCAATCAAATGAGTTTCACCTACTCCTGAGGTATTATCAGTAAAACTATCATTTTTAGGTGAAGTTTGTTCAGAGCAACTTTTAAATGTAATTCTTTCTGAACAATCCCTCTTTAATATCTTTTCCAAATAAAGGAATTAATCTCTGAAAAGTTTAATTATCTTGTTTAGTGAATTAAAAGGAATTGTTCTCCCTTTATTGCAGCATGTGAAAAGATTTCCTTGTTTGCAAATTTTCTTTAAATCATCTGAATGTCTATCTCTATTTTTTTATATATTAATTTGTGTGTTGAATTACACTTATTTAATTCATATTAAAATTTGCTTCCATTCTGGTTCCCTTTTTACTAAGAACTGTTCTAAGGGTTGTATTGAAAGCAGACATTCAGATTAAATTAGTGGAATAAATTACTTAAATGTATACTCAGTTAAAACATAGTGTTTATAATTTACTAAATGTAAAATTATATCACATTTATTAAGAAGAGATCTATTCTCGAGAAATTTTTATGTGCCTTTGACTCACATGAAAAAAAACGATCATCCGGATGTTGTATACGCCATATATCTTTTAACTGCAATGATCTACAGAACTCCCTAAAGAATTTAAACAAAATCTATCCATTTCTGGGAGTAGCGTCATGTTAAAGTCGCCGGAAAGGACTAAATTTTGATTTACGTAAGGGGACAGTTTTACCTTCAGCTTATTCCAGAATGTCCTGTCAAGATTATTAGGGCCATATATATTACAGAATGACCACCAAATTTTATTTAATTCAATTTGTAAGATTATATACCTACCAAGTGGGTCTAATTCTTGGTGTATAATATTGTATGATATTTTCTTATTTATTAAAATGGCCACTCCGCACTTCCTACTTGTACAAGGTGTTGCTATGATCTCCGCGATCCACCCCACTTTCAACTTATCTATTTCATTGGCTTTTAAGTGAAGTTCTTGTAAAAAAATTACATCTGGTTTGTGCTGTTTAAGTACTCTGAGAATATTTTTCCTTTTTATTGGAGATGTTATCCCGCCCACATTCCAAGATATCATGTTAATGCCTACCTTCATTATTTCTCACATTTTAATTATCTCCTTCAGTCCAGCTGGGGGCAAGGGAGGACGGGAGAGAAAAAAAAAAAAAAAAAGAAACCATTTACTACGGAATTTATTAAAAGAAAATTTGTCTCCATCTTTACAACAAACAAGCAATAAAAACCCAACTCTTTGTGGTCCAATAAAAACGTTATCCAAATCAGATAAAAAAAAACCATACAAATAATAACCTACACTGTACCCTTCTAGTATTCGAAGGGTAAGTTTCTAGACATCTTCTTGACATTTAACAGCCGTAGCTCTACTTGCCAAACTAACTAATATCTGAGGACTACCTTATTGGCTAACTCCCTCTGAGCTTCTCCTAAAGTTATCTCTTCTATCAGCCAATGCAGAATCTATTTTTTTTTCCTCAAGAAAAAGTTTTGCCTCTTCTCTATTTTTAAGTATGCTCGTATTCCCCTCTATATCAACTATAATTTGGGCAGGATACCTTATCCCAGCTCTAAGTCCGGCATTAATAAGAGCCGAGCAATATGGAGCTATTTCCCTTCTCTTGGCTGAAGTGTCTGCTGAGAAGTCCTGAAAGAGATGTATATGGGTATTACCCACCATTAATGCATTAATCTTTCTGTAATGTTGCAATATATTGATCTTATCCTGAAAATTAAGGTATCTTATAATCACTATACGTGGTCTGTTTTTCCCCTCATTGGAGTTTCTATGAAGTCCCAGTCTATGTGCCCGCTCTACCAAGATCTTTTCTGACTGAAGCTGCATACCAATCATTTTAGGTAATGTTCATGAAGCAAACGTAATTAAATCCTCAAACTCCCTTATCTCTGGCAGCCCCACCACCCTAACATTGTTTCTTCGGGACCTATCCTCCAGATCCTCTAATCTGAATTGGAGGGTTTTTATATTTTCTGCCTGGGATTTGTAAGTAACTTCTTGAATGCTAAAACGGTCTTCTATGTCAGATACCCTGGTCTCTACCTCAGCCATTCTGCTGGCAAACTGTCTGACCTCATTTGTTAAGCTTGATATTTCTTTTTTGACTGCTTCAAACTGCGGGAGTAACAGCTCCGCTAATTGGTTAAATATTGTCTCTGAATCTTCTCTTCGACTAGGTGTGCCTGGTGTTATGAGCTGCTTATTCTATTTTCATTATTTTATATGTTTAACCAAACTTTTCCTTTTCTTTTACTGAACTCTTCTCTGAAACTGCAGATATATTACTTCTGTATTTTCCAGCAATTCACTCCTGACCTAATAAGTGATGTATCTTTAACAACTTACTTTTAGCCTAAAAAGTATATATCAGTACATCTTAAAGTTATGGCTTCTCCCATACATTGTTTTTTTAAATATCTGAAACTCAAGGTAAAATCCAAGGCTTCTCTGTACAGTATCAACTTCTCAATCCAATTAGCCAGCTAGCCTCTGGTCACATTCCAAGAAAACATATCTCCCAAATTTTAACATAGAGGACCTGTTTTTTTTCTTCCTTTCCTAGTAACCACTAATCATGTGAGATTTATTGGCCAATCATTATCAGCCAATTAGCTCTCTGCTTTGTAAGTTACTGTAATAGTATAAAAATGCATGTATATGAAAATGTGTTAGTCTTGCGTTGCTGTTTTTTGTTCTGGGACACTGTTGCAACAGTGTAATAAAGATTACCTCTCCTGAGGTGAGCCCTTGTTTGATAAATATCTGGTCTGGACCTCTTTATTACTGCACCTGAGACGAGCTCACTCACGACAGTAACTTGGCGACTCTGGTGGGACATGCTTCAGGTCGACCTTTCCGTGCCTCCCTGGCTGGGAACCAACATCTGCGCGCACCCATCTGATTCAGGTCTATAGCTTACCTGTGGGAGGTTTTGTCTTGTTGGCCAGGGAGTCCCGGGGGGCGATAAGGGAGTACGTCCTGAGGAACAGACCACAAACAACGGACACAATCTACCCCTTGGACCAGTCTGTGAGTGTCTTCTTGTCTTTTGTGTTCATGTACGTGTAATATATGTTGTGGGTCTTTTACCCTGTTTTTGTTTTATATACTGGATCACTATTAAATTCAGTGGGACATCTGTCTGGCAGTTAAACACCATTAGGGTGCCAGCCCACTATAAAATAAAGTTTCAGGTGGTAGGGATTTTACAGAGGCAGAAATAGTGATCCAAGACATATTGTGACTTGAGACTATAGTGCTAATCTCTCCCGCTAAGCAGGGACGTTGAGGTAGTGTCCGTCCGGTAACTGCAGGGACTTGATTGACTATAGTGCTAATCTCTCCCGCTAGGCAGGGACGTTGAGGAAGTGTCCGTCCGGTAACTGCAGGGACTTGATTAGGGATTAAAGTGAGGTGTGGATTTTGAGGAGTTAAAGTGCCCCTGTTTTTGGTCTAATTTTTGTAGACTGGGCACTTTGTCATCAAAATTTACATTCACTTTGAGGAACAGGGATATAATAATGGGATCCCAGTTGTCTAAAGTAGACAAAGACTCTCCCCTTGTTAAAGTATATGCAAATTAGGGAAAACTCAGTACTGCTTGGTTATAAAAAAAATAGAATTTATACTTTGTGCACAGAGCTCTGAGTTTCCTATACTCTCAGCCTTGATCCTGAATTAAGGTGGCCGAGATTTGGGTCCTTTGAGCTCCCTAAATTAATTGTCCTCCGCAATCTTCTCGTTGATATATACCCTGACCAGATGGACTACTATTATCTGTTTGAGAATAGTAGGGTTGCGGACGTAAAAACCCAAATGAAAATGTGTTTTCTGTATTACTAAAAGTTTCATGTATGTTAACATTGCTTTAGAATAAATGCTGGGAGTGAAATATTTGAGGTATGCGAGTTGATAAGAATTTTTGTGTACAATCGCTGCAAAAGAAAGCTGGCCTTGGTGTTTGATGCAGGCTGGAGCTGTGTGTGTGTATCAGGGATTCTTAGCTAAGAAATTTGATGACGTAATGATTTGCTTGTAATTGCTGTAACTTGGTTTTAAAGTCATATGTATGTTCTTAATTTTGTGCGCCAATAATAGAATTTTTTTTAGTTTTAAGTGATATTTGTTTTATGTATGGGCTGATAAGAGATTTAATGTGTTTCCATCTGTTTGAGGCATATAAAATATATGCAAGTGAAGTAACTAAGGAAAGTGCGATGGTGTGTGTCATTTTTGTCACGCTCTAGTAAATATGAGAGTTTTTCTTGTATATGATAAATGGGTTAGGTATGTTTGTGGAAAAGATAAAATAAGGTAAAAAAACTTGTCTTGTTTGCCATTGGAGTTCTGCTTCTTTGCTGTATTATGGACTGTATGTCATTACATGTATCTAAAGTATTTGGTCTGTTTCTTTTGCAATAAATATTTAAGTATATGCAGGTTGCGATGCAGTGGGGAGGTGGAGTTTTGATGGTAAATAAGACAATAAGGTTGAATATGTAATATACATGATAAATGGTCAGCCCTTATGGGGACAGTACACTGTAAAATTGTTTTTATATTAATGTATTTTCAATGACTTGTTATACAAGCTGCATAGTATAAAATATAGGAGAAATTGCATTTGCAAGTTTATTTGTATATATATGAAGTAGCTGGTTTTATGCTTTCAAAACACAGTTGATTGCAATGGGTTGAATTTTAGATAATAAGAATATATCGTGTTCGTTATCTTATATTTGTCTGTAAAATCGGAGCTCAGTGCTTAGACAGAGCAGTGGAAAATTGTCATTTTATTACTTAAAGGACCAGTTCATGAGCAGCAATAACACTGGTTTAACAAGAAATGAAGATAATACATAAAATGTAGTAGTTTGTAAAATATATATATTGTTTTTACATTTTTTATCTTCTTCTTTGCAGTTCAGCTAAATGTCCCTGGAATGCCCTGATAAAAGGGCAGTGCTACAATGCTCTATTACCCCGCCCCATGGCCAATCAAAGTGCTTTAGTAAATGATATGCTAAAGACAGTAAACCTCCAATGTGCACACACAATCGGCAGCTAACAAAATAAATTTAAATATCACTCCCCACACTTTACATTTAAAGGGACACTCAGGTTTTATAAAATTTTCATGATTCAGATACAGCATGTAATTTTAAACAACTTTCCAATTTACTTCCATTAAAAATAATGTGCACAGTCTTTTATATTTACATTTTTTTTGAGTCACCAGCTCCTACTGAGCATGTGCAAGAACTCAGACTATACGTATATGCATTTGTGATTGGCTGATTGCTATCACATAGTACAGGGGGAGTGGAAATATACATAACTTAGAAATGTGTTAGAAAAGAATCTACTACTCATTTGAAATTCAGACTAAATGCTATTGTATTGTCTTGTTATCTTGCATTTGTTGATTATGCAAATCTGCTGTGTTTACTGGTCCTGTCTCTGGGAGCATAATAATTGCATAAGACCTGGATGATTTTCTATATTTTTACTTTAGTTTGTTTTACAATAGTTTGCTTACATTATCACCTTGTGCAGACCTTTCCTTGTATATATATTCAGTATAATATAAAATCTGTGAGACTAGCAGTGGGAAAAAAAAGAGTTACATTTGCTTTCCAGCTGATTGAGGCTTCATGCCGATGTGGATTTGACTTCTGAGTTGAATACATACAGGTCTGTGTAAAAGTCTGTTCTAATACAGGAGTGGAATTGCATGTTGCAAACGTTTTCTTTTTCTCTTCAAATAAGTTGCAAACTGAGAGATATCACTGACCTGAATGTATTCAAGCTCTAAAAAAAAAAACTGCTCACTGCTCAACACCGAGTCAGGGGGTGGAGCAAGTGCTATGCACAGAAGGCAGGAAAAAAAAATATTTAAAGGGGTATAGGCAAACTGATATAAAATCTGAGATTTCAAAAATAATTACAGAGAAAGAAAATGAAGTTTATTGTATGCTCAGCACTAGTATATTTAACTATGTCAAGCAGTTTCAATTAAAAATTATTCTTAATTTGGGTAAACTGTCCCTTTAACTATCCTGCACCCCTGTGAGTGTGGTTTCTTATTACTGGCTTGTTTACTTAGGCTGATTGATAGATGAGACTCCAGTATAAAACTTTTACTATAGGTGGGTATATCACAGACTAAATCAGCTATTTCAAATGCCAAAATAGAGGAAAGGAGCTTGTACAGGGACATTCTTTACACATTTATGTGCCACACGCAGTACACCTCTTACTCAGTCAGACAAATACATAACATTTTTTTTAAACCAACGTCTCACTAGGTATGAGACACTGCTTCTTGTACCTTCTAATATCACTATCATCCACTGTACCTCTCTCAACCCAGCAACTTTGTTACCTCTGCCTGATGATAGTACCCCACACTATGACTGTTTATCTGTATCTCTCTTTTCCTCCAAACTAAGGGATGGCCTCTCTGATGTGCCTCTACCTAACCTAGATTGGACACTGTTCTGTGATGGAAGTGTGAGGATGGTGAATGTTTCTGCTGTAGTCATGACAGATTCTGTTATAGAGGCCGAGCCCCTCCCATCTCACTACAGTGCCCAAGCGGCTGAGCTACATGCACTCACACTTGCTTGTCAGCTCTCAAAGGACAGGTCAGTAAACATTTATACTGATAGTAAATATGCTTTAGGGATTGTATACGCCACTGGTCAATTATGGAAATTAAGGGGTTTTCTAACTTCTGCTGGTACCCAAATTGCCAATGCACCACAAGTTTCTGCATTCCTTGACTCAATCCATTTACCCACTTCCATCTCTGTCATGCATTGCAAAGCACACACCCACTCACAGGAACCCATTTCACTTTGTAATAGTTATGCTGATCAAATTGCTTAGCATGCAGCTTCTCTGCCATTTACACTACATTGTCTCTCTTTACACTTCTCTTCCTGAACAAACTGTTCACCTCTGGACTATTCTTGGTGTTACCTGTGACTTTTGATATCTGGTCCACTCCAGATGGATGCCCTGCTCTACCTCAACCGCACCTCTCTCATATGCTATCCTTTCTGCATAACCAAACACACTGAGGTACCACACAACTTTGCCCCCCCCCCCATCAAGCTGCAAAATGGGTTGTATTGAATTGTGAGACGTGCTCAATTCAATCCAAGGGGGGAACCTAAAGGCCCACCAGGCGGATGCCCATGGGCATTTGAAACTTTTGAATGTTTACAAATTGACTTTTCTGACATACCTCCCTGTAGGGGTTTCAAACATTTACTTGTGATAGTGGACCAACTTACTGGATGGGTCGAGGCCTTTCCTACAAGAACTGTGAAAGTCCAAGAAGTTGCCAAGTGAATGCTAAAAGAACTCATACCCAGGTTTGGCCTCCCAGAGTAATTGAATCTAACAGAGGAACACATTTCACAAGTAATATTAGTCTTAGGCTTTCCTTGGCATCTCCATACCCATTGGCATCCAGAAAAGCTCAGGCCAAGTGGAAAGAAAGAACCAGACCCTAAAACAGACTATTGCAAAAATTTGTTCTCAAGTAAGCCTTAAATGGGTAGATGCTTTGCCCCTAGCACTGTTTGGGACTCACACAAACCATAGGGGGACCCTCAAGCTCTCACCATATGAACTATTGTTTGGTAGGCCACCTCCTTTGTATAGTGCCAACACCTTACACCTGCCTGACCTTGCAGTAGGTGATGTATAACTAACTGCTTATCTTTTGCAACTGCAGACATTCTCTCCACAGACATGTCTCTCTCTCTCAGTCTTTGCCATTGGACATGACTGCACATCCCTTCCAGTCAGGTGACTTCATTTTAGTCCAGACCTATCAAAAAAGCCACTGAAGCCACTGCAGCCTCTCTGGAAAGGTCCCTTCCTGGTTTTGCTGACTACTCCAACAGCTATCAAAGTTGCTGAGGTTGACTCTTGGATCCACTACTCCAGGTGTAAAAGATACAGCCCAGACAAAGAAGCAGCCTGCAACAAGCCAAAGATAGAAGAAGCTGGGGCAACCAAGGCCTCTGAAGAAGGGGTAACCAAGACCCCTGACGACGATTGGTTAATTCAGACCCTTCTGGGTTTGAAACTCAGACTAACCAGAAATAGTGAAATCTCACTAGCTGAATGAGTGAAACTGAAAGATCTGTCTTTCTCTTATTTTCATTGTCTCACTCCTCTGTTGATATCTTGAGTAACATCCCTCAATATGTCTCCTTTGTTTTGTGTCACACTTTTGACCATGCTCTCTTACTCTATTTCCCAATATGTGTCTTCTGGTCAGTGTGTTTGTCCTAACCCCTTTACTAAATACTCTTGTTCTGGTAACCTTGTATCTGTGGCAGTTTTTCCTCCTACTACTAGCTGCACTCAACAAGTAATTATACTCAAAGTTCGTATTTAAAGGTCCTAAGGGGTTTGTTATCCAGTCTATTTGCATAGCCCCACTAGTGAATGTGGTTTGAAAATTATGAAGTGGGTAGCTGAGAAATGAAAGTCACCCCTTCTTGCTTGACGTTCCCCTGTAACTACAATTGCCACAACCCCTATTTACCCCCACGATTCTTTTCCCCATAATGATAATTTACCTAATGCCCAATTGTCCACAGAGAACTATTCTTTAGGTGAATGGGGACTAAACTCACACATTGTCCTACTCCAAACTATAGCCAATCACACAGAGGGCAATTGTTATATTTGTGCTCGCATTCCCACTCATCATAAGAGGGGTATTCCTCTTATGGGTATTAATGTTGATATGTTTACCTTTGATTTGTCTACTTTTATTCCTCCAGGTACACCATTGTTCAAACCTATCAGGTAATTTTATCTCTTTGGGAGGCACCTCATATGGTACTATCTACAGGGAAATTGGCCAAGGTACGGTGCGGTTGGGTGCCTCCCTATGTGAGTATGTAGTCTCCAGTAATGGCACTCATTTCCAGCTGGTAAATTTCTCTGGAATGATCCTGACTGTGAATCATAATCTCACTGCACTTTTTTTGTTTCCTCCAGGGCCCCAATTGTACTTTTGTTTCCCCATCCCTTGTACAATCTTTCCTCAGCAGACCACACCCTGGGTTGTATTGATATGTGGACAGACAGCGGTGTCAGTCCTCCCTGGTAACTCTACAGCCATCTGCTTCCTGGGTGTGATAACCCCAGCCATCCGTGTTGTCCCCACGCTGCCCTTGGGCCCAATTCGCAATAAACGTGAATCTGAAAGCTTGCTGCCCCCCCTTGTCCAACAGTATGCTGGAGATTCAACTGGTCGAGCTATCCTCCCGGCCATTGGTGTCTACCTGAATCATCAGGACATCATCATGTTATCTGTGACACTACAGACCTTCATGAATGAGAGTGCAGGAGTTGTTCAGAGTGTGGCCCAAGAGTTGAAGCAGCTTAGACAACTAGCATTGCAAAATAGGATAGCCCTAGTTACCTCCTGGCATCCCAAGGAGGGGAGGGGGGTGTAGTCTTGTGAGCAAAGAATGTTGTACCTATGTTACTGATCAATCACTTAATTTGAGTCACCATCTCACAGTTATTAGGTCCCTATCCCAGGATGTCCAAGATGTGATTGATGACAAATTTGGCCTTGGAGGTATTTTTAACCATCTCTTTGATTGGCTACCTAATTTGGGATGGTTACACTCCCTTTTTCTGTATGGCATTGTTATTATAGTATGCCTTATCCTGATGTGTTGCTGTATACAATGTGTACCTGGTCTAATCTCTACATGCAAGAATGTTTTCACTGTGTCTCATTCTTCTCCCAAATACTTGTTTCCCTCTATCTGTTTTGAATCTCCCCACCATGTTGAGATCTCTCTTGACCCTGATTTCTTCTGAGTTCACCTACTTCTCTCCTACTCTATGTCTCTTTTGACCTCACAATGTTATTGTCTACCCACCAGCTGTGCCCTAAAATTCCCTGTCTTATCCCTATGCAGGATGCACTACGTCCCTAGGATCGTCTAGAACTTTCCTACATTGGGAAACTGGCCACGGAGAGACCATGGACCATCATCTACCTTGATGGCCACCCCGTTCGTAGCCTGTATACCCATAACCCACTCCTTTTTCCCTCCCTGGTGGTTTCTATTTCTTCATTGTCTTTCTGTATTGTTTTATTTTGATTTCATATTGCATTACCTTATACTTACACTCTCTATATTTCCTTCACAGGTGCAGAATTCCTTCACCTCCCAAACATGCCATGATACTGCCTGACAACCCACTATTCGCCATCAACTCTGCAAGAATGATGGGGATTGTTAATTGTTGTTAATAAATCTGGGAGGGGATGTTTCTGCACTATGTCATGCCACACACATATGTCATGCCACACACACATTTACAGCATAGGAATGTTTGTTGTCTACTCCACCCGATGACGACTAGCGTCCGGTAATAGCGGAATTGCCTACTACCTAATAACTTCACTCCTACCTTGTTTTTGCTTACCCTCTTGTAGTTCTTTGAACCATCTTGGACGCGAGCACCCATGCACTAATAGCATTGTGATTGTAATTGTCAAACCGCCATGAGTCACATTAAGTTTTTGTGATTGCGGCACTTTGACGTTTGCGATCAAAGGGGGGAATGTTATGAGCTGCTTATTCTATTTTCATTATTTTATATGTTTAACCAAACTTTTCCTTTTCTTTTACTGAACTCTTCTCTGAAACTGCAGATATATTACTTCTGTATTTTCCAGCAATTCACTCCTGACCTAATAAGTGATGTATCTTTAACAACTTACTTTTAGCCTAAAAAGTATATATCAGTACATCTTAAAGTTATGGCTTCTTCCATACATTGTTTTTTAAATATCTGAAACTCAAGGTAAAATCCAAGGCTTCTCTGTGCAGTATCAACTTCTCAATCCAATTAGCCAGCTAGCCTCTGGTCACATTCCAAGAAAACATATCTCCCAAATTTGAACATAGAGGACCTGTTTTTTTTCTTCCTTTCCTAGTAACCACTAGTCATGTGAGATTTATTGGCCAATCATTATCAGCCAATTAGCTCTCTGCTTTGTAAGTTACTGTAATAGTATAAAAATGCATGTATATGAAAATGAGTTAGTCTTGCGTTGCTGTTTTTTGTTCTGGGACACTGTTGCAACAGTGTAATAAAGATTACCTCTCCTGAGGTGAGCCCTTGTTTGATAAATATCTGGTCTGGACCTCTTTATTACTGCACCTGAGACGAGCTCACTCACAACACTGGTATAACTAGAGAGCTATCTAAAACACTTTTTAATTTTTTATCTTTCTTTGGCGGCATTGCTGGAGATCTGTTTTTAGGGATAGTGACAAATTTTTCCATCAAAAAAATCTAAATAAAATAAGGGAGTGAGAAGTGTGTGTATGTATGTACATACATTTACAGTATATATATATATATATTGACTATATTGACACTGAAAGTCTGTGTGCAGCCAGAGGGAGAGGAGGAGAGAAAAAAGCACAAAAGAAGAAGGTTGTGCAAAAAAATTTGAAGAAAAGAAAAAAAAAGTGCAAATGTGTATAGACAAAATATATGTATCTATTTTTATATATCTTTTTATAAAAACTATTATTTTATAGGTGAGTATGTTAGTGGTATGTGAATGTGTGTCATGTGATAGTGCTGCCTATTACTCTAGACAAACAAGCATAGTAAAATTTAGTGTGCAAATTGTGTTTAGTGATCTATCAGCTCAGCCCCAAGATTGGCCTTGCAAGACTTACTAGCCTTACTATTTGTTCACTCTGATTTAGTGCTTCTAAGTGTTACTAAGTGTTATAACTCTCCTGTAATACCCTAGATAGTAAAAAAAGGAAAAAGAGCAGAGTACAAAAACCTAAACCCTTAGGGGGGTAGTTATCAAGCTGTCTACTTTACCTGCCTTCGCCGGTTCAATACGCCCGCCTAAGCTTGCCTCACATCGCCGCCACGGACCTGAACACATTTGCCTAAGTTATCAATAAAGCTGTCAAAAAGCCGCGCACCAAGTACGGGGCGATGAGCAGCGGATTGTGAGAGTTATCACTCATCCGATCTCGCTGCTCTTCGGCTTTTTTACAGCTTTATTGCTAGCCTGTCACTAAGCACCCACACTAAACTACACTGTTCTTCCCCCTATACTGGTGCCCCCGGAGCCCCCCGCAACTAAATAAAGTTGGTAACCCCTAAACCGCCGCTCCTAGACCCCGCCGCAACTCTTATAAATGTATTAACCCCTAAACCGCCGCTCCCGGACACCGCCGCCACCTACATTATACCTAGTAACCCCTATCCTGCCCCCCCATACCGTCGCCACCTATAATAAAGTTATTAACCTCTATCCTGCTGATCCCGCACCTCGGCGCAACTAAATAGTTTAACCCCTAAACCGCCGCTCCCGGACCCCGCCGCAACCTATATTAAACTTATTAACCCCTAATCTGCCCCCCCTACACCGTCGCCACCTATAATACATTTATTAACCCATATCCTGCCCCCCCTACACCGCCGCCACTGTAATAAAATTATTAACCCCTAAACCTAAGTCTAACCCTAACCCTAGCACCCCCCTAACTTAAATATTAATTAAATAAATCTAAATAATATTTATCTTATTAACTAAGTTAATCCTATTTAAAACTAAATACTTGTAAACATGGCACACATAAAGAGTGGGTAACACTAGAGCACGACCTAGCACAAAACTCGCAACTGGGAGCCAGCTGCTGGATTCCGCACATTCACAGGGTCCTGCACTACTCCACCTCCACACTGACTAAACACACGTTTAAAATATGGGATAAATGTATCAACAATTCCCCAGGGATTTCTGGAATCCCGTCACCATTGACTCCTCTGAAACACAATCCAGAAGTGTTAATGTCATTCCCTACTCTATATTAAAGGGACTTATCCTTACGCGATGTCATACCATGTAGCCTGGCCATGGAAAACAAAGCCCTTAAACCAAAAGCTGAACTACAAGCAACGTTTGGTAATTACTTTATACCTTGGTTTAGATACTTTCAACTATCACATCGCCCGGATGGAAGATTTCTTCAGCGCCGCTTGGATGATGACTTCTGCCACTCCGGATCTCCTCTTCGGTTCCATCGGTGGCTCGGCTGAGTACGACTCAAGGTAGGATGATCTTCAGGGGGGTAGTGTTAGTTTTTTTTAAGGGGGGTTTGGGTTAGATTAGGGGTATGTGGGTGGTGGGTTTTAATGTTGGGGGGGTTGTATTTTTCTTTTACAGGCAAAAGAGCTGTTTTCTTTGGGGCATGCCCCGCAAAAGGCCCTTTTAAGGGCTGGTAAGGTAAAAGAGCTTTGAACTTTTTAATTTAGAATAGGGTAGGGAATTTTTTTTATTTTGGGGGGGTTTGTTATTTTATTAGGGGGCTTAGATTAGGTGTAAGTAGCTTAAAATTTTTGTAATATCTTTTAAATGTTTGTAACTTATTTCTTTTTTTTTTGTAACTTAGCTTTTTTTATTTTTTGTAATTTAGTTAGTTTATTTAATTGTAGTTATTTGTAGGTAATTTATTTAATGAATTTAATGATAGTGTAGTGTTAGGTTTAATTGTAACTTAGGTTAGGATTTATTTTACAGGTAATTTTGTATTTCTTTTAGCTAGGTAGTTATTAAATAGTTAATAACTATTTAATAAGTATTCTAACTAACTAAAAAATACAAAGTTACCTGTAAAATAAATATAAATCCTAAAATAGCTACAATGTAATTATTAATTATATTGTAGTTATCTTAGGGTTTATTTTACAGGTAAGTACTTAGTTTTAAATAGGAATAATCTATTGAAGTATAGTGTAGTGTTAGGTGTAATTGTAACTTAGGTTAGTTTTTATTTTACAGGTAAATTTCTCTTTATTTTAATAGGTAGCTATTAAATAGTTAATAATTATTTAATAGCTATTGTACCTAGTTAAAATAAATTGAAAGTTACCTGTAAAATAAAAATAAATCCTAAGATAGCTACAATATAATTATTATTTATATTGTAGCTATATTAGGGTTTATTTTAAAGGTAAGTATTTAGTTTTTTTTTTTTTCAAAATTTTCTTTTATTGAAAGTAAAATTGCATACAAAGTTAAACAATCAAACAAAACAGGTTACAATAATACTATTGTCTCACAGTAAGGGAATAGTTAACATTGAGATGGACAAAATTGTGTCAGTAATGATCCCTACAGTTGTCATCTATATTTATTGAATAAAAAGGAAAGGAGAGGAACAAATTTTTTTTTAGTGTAGTGTTAGGTTTAATTGTAACTTAGGTTAGGATTTATTTTACAGGTAATTTTGTATTTATTTTAGCTAGGTAGTTATTAAATAGTTAATAACTATTTAATAAGTATTCTAACTAGCTAAAATAAATACAAAGTTACCTGTAAAATAAATATAAATCCTAAAATAGCTACAATATAATTTTTATTTATATTGTAGCTAGCTTAGGGTTTATTTTACAGGTAAGTATTTAGTTTTAAATAGGAATAAGTTATTAAAGTATAGTGTAGTGTTAGGTGTAATTGTAACTTAGGTTAGTTTTTATTTTACAGGTAACTTTCTCTTTATTTTAATAGGTAGCTATTAAATAGTTAATAACTATTTAATAGCTATTGTACCTAGTTAAAATAAATTGAAATTTGCCTGTAAAATAAAAATAAATCCTTAGATAGCTACAATATAATTATTATTTATATTGTAGCTCTATTAGGGTTTATTTTAAAGGTAAGTATTTAGTTTTAAATAGGATTAATTTATTTAATAAGATAAATATTATTTTGATTTATTTAATTAATATTTAAGTTAGGGGGTGTTAGGGTTAGTGTTAGACTTAGGTTTAGGGGTTAATAATTTTATTACAGTGGCGGCGGTGTAGGGGGGGCAGGATAGGGGTTAATAAATGTTTTATAGGTGACAATGGTGTAGGGGGGGCAGATTAGGGGTTAATAAATTTAATATAGGTTGCAGCGGGGTCCGGGAGTGGCGGGTTAGGGGTTAAACTATTTATTTAGTTGCGGCGAGGTCCGGGATCGGCAGGATAGGGGTTAATAACTTTATTATAGGTGGCGATGGTATGGGGGGGCAGGATAGGGTTTAATAGGTATAATGTAGGTGGCGGCGGGGTCTGGGAGCGGCGGTTTAGGGGTTAACATATTTATTATAGCTTGCGGTGGGCTCTGGGAGTGGCGGTTTAGGGGTTAATAACTTTATTATAGTTGTGGTGGGCTCCGGGAGCGGCGGTTTAGGGGTTAATAACTTTATTATAGTTGTGGTGGGCTCCGGGAGCGGCGGTTTAGGGGGTAATAACTTTATTTAGTTGCGGCGGTGTAGGGGGGGGGCAGATTAGTGGTGTTTAGACTCGGGGTAAATGTTAGGGTGTTAGGTGTAGACAGTTCCCATAGGAATCAATGGGATGTCGGGCAGCAGCGAACATGTACTTTCGCTATGGTCAGACTCCCATTGATTCCTATGGGATCCGCCGCCTCCAGGGCGACGATTGAAAACCAGGTACGCTGGGCCGGAAAAGTGCCGAGCGTACCTGCTAGTTTTTTGATAACTAGCAAAAGTAGTCAGATTGTGCCGCACTTTTGCCGGTATCTAGGGCTTGATAACTAAGGCGAATCAGCCTCGCCACAAATACGCTGCGGAATTCCAGCGTATTTGAGGTTGACGGCTTGATAACTACCCCCCCTTGTCTCTCAATACCAATCACCACAGTAGACCCAACTATACAGTGACATTCAGGTTTTAGAAAAAAATAAGATCTGTATGCTCAGTTGTTACAAAAATCTTTTGCTGCACAAGAATACACTCACTGTAGATAAATTGCTCTGTCTAATCAGAAAATGCTTTCCCATATTGTTAATAGACGGATTAAAGAGAGGTGGACCCAGGATAGAACCCTTATACACTTCACTTACCACCTTTGCCTAATTTGAGACTTTTCTATTAAAGGGACACTCAGGTTAAATTAAATTTTCATGATTCAGATACAGCTTGTAATTTTAAACAACTTTCCAATTTACTTCCATTAAAAAAAATGTGCACAGTCTTTTATATTTACAATTTTTGAGTCACCAGATCCTACTGAGCATGTGCAAGAATTCACAGACTATACGTATATGCATTTGTGATTGGCTGATTGCTATCACATGGTACAAGGGGAGTGGAAATATACATAACTTTGAAATTTGTTATAAAAAAATCTACTACTTATTTGAAGTTCAGACTAAGTGCTATTGCATTGTCTTGTTATCTTGCATTTGTTGATTATGCAAATCTAATGTGTTGATTGGTCCTTTAATAACAATTCTCTGCACTATATCCTTAAGCCAATTTTCAATCCAAATACAAGCATTTTCCTCTAAACAGTATTGTATTGGTACAATAATCTTCTACACAAAACTATCAAATGCTTTATCAAGATCTAAGTAGATTACATCCACTGCAACACCCTCATTTAACTTAATGGTCCTGTAATAATCAGTCAACCAATTTCCCATACAAAGAAGCTTAGTATTAGTACCTCTCACTAGATATGCACTTTATAGTTAAGAAATAGAATGTGTGTTTTAAAATGATAAACTTTGAATTAGTCTATATTGAGGTTATATTGAAGCTGACTTGAGTTTTTATTTTCCCCCATATAAAACAGGCAATAAGAGAGACTGTTCAAACAAGGCTGTTTAGAACATAAAATAATCTAAAAGCGATTTTACAGGGATAAATTGATAGGCGGCATCCATTACTTAATATAAACTAAACCTTTATATTATCAATATTTAAACAACTAATTGTATTAATACATTTACATATTATTCTAACGCTAATCTTTGCTTTGTATACATAAATATTTCTAGCTGTATTTACTGTTTAATATCCCTTTAATTGCAGGAAGTAGACTACAGATTTTACTGCCAGCTCACCGCGATCACAGGAGTATAAGTTCCCAAATAAGGAACCTTTTTACATCCGTTATTTGATAAATGGGGCCCAAATAATTTGCAATGGCACATATCTAGCGAAATCTAGCTTTAGTGTCAGTAAGACTTTTATAGGATTAATTGTAAGTCTGTCATATTCTAATATTCAGTCACTTTAGTTATTTATCAGCTCAGGACAATGGAATTTCATCAGTAAGAGAAAAAAATACAACATCTTTCCCGTTTGTTTTTAATGTACAACATCAGTTTTAATAAAGTTCTCTAACTGTAACCTATATAAATAGTTAGCAGCAAAACTACTTCATGTATTCACATAACAAACCACAGCTACGGTTCATATATTTCCTGCGTGAAGCTTTGCCGCAGATTAGCGCTGACTCATCACTTACCCGCAGTGCCCTCCGTGAAGGCTCCAAGCAATAACTTATATTTCTCAGACTCTCCCAGGAGTTGGAAGGTTGTGTATTTGGCAAAGTGTTTTGTGCTCTCAAAGTCCTGAAGATCTATACGCAGCTCCCATGTGCCTGTGACAGAGAAGATAATAAAGATATAACACATGAAGAATGTCTACAAGCTTTAGGTTTAATGATGTATATTCTGCCAAACATGGAGAAAGCCATAGAGACCATGACCTGCTGACGTTATCTTGTGAATATTATCGTTTCCCAACCAGAACTCATTTAGGCGGCTGCCGAATCCTGCCTTGTATGATTCCCAATCACGGAAGAAGTCAACAGAACCGTCCCAACGCCGCTGAAACACCTACAGCAAATGGTTTATAAACACAAAATGATTTATCTTTGTTCTAATGTTTTATCTAAACAATAAATACTCTCCTGAAAGAGAGTTAAAGGGACACGAAACCCCAAATTAATCTTTCATGTTTCAGATAGAGAATATAATTTTAAACAGCAATCCAATTTACTTCTATGTAATTTGCTTAATT